>NW_027248277.1:23996821-24114321 GCF_041260155.1 Ptychodera flava | reverse complement strand
ACTGCTAGTAGCACAACAGAGCTGCCGTGTAAAATTTAATCTTTGTATTGTGCGTAGTTCAAAATCTTGGAAGTAAAAATAAATACTTCCATGTCCAAAACAAAAATGTTTGGTCGAGAGCACTGTTCTCTTAGTAGGCTTTTGTCTTAATGTCAATTTATCTAATATATATACCGTATATTATTTTGAATAGACTTGTATGTAAAAAAGTGTAGAGAACGTAATGATACTTGTCGTTTCAAAAGTATAACTTCATCTGTTTTTTTCATGAATGTAACAGAGGCCACGCTAAAGCATATTTATTGTTTGGAAAATCTTGAAAGTAATCCACTCATCATATCCAAATACATACAAGGTATTTTTCCAATTTTTATTATATTATTATAAAAAACGACAGTGTTTACATAAAAAAAACATTCACACAATCCCGTTACTGTTTTCAGGGTACTAAGCTATTAAGTCACCTTCCTACCACTCATACGGCTAGTGATTTTCAACAGGCTAGGCATTTTAAAATCATAATCCCTAGTGTGTGTGTACGATTGTATATAGTCGTGTAGAGAACACCATCCTCCATAGAAAGTCAGTTTAAATTTGTGTTGAGGCGAACTTTGTCGCTTTCATCATCAACATGGTGCCAGTGCATGTGCCTCTTTCCCCCCGGGCTATTTGCAAGAGTGGGAAATTTAACGTGGTTAATGAAAAAATGGCAATTTCCCCTGTTGGTCGGCAATCCGCCAAGCCTGCTGGAAAACACCGATGGTGCATTACCGGTGAGGTCCGCTGATGTTGGGTATGTGAACTATGGGTCAAAGTGGGTGCAGTCGGAAGGAATTTTTCTTGGCCAAGATCGTAAGCTTGTGATATTTGAAAGCCACAACACCCCTGGAATTATAACTACTGTTTCGATCTTGTTTTTGCCTTCCCTTTATAAACATAATTGAAAAATGTTCTAAATAACTCTGGTTATAACACTATAAATGTCAGGCGTGGTGACGTTTCCCTGCCAGTCGATGGCCGATCTCCTTTGGAGTCGGGACAGAGCGACACAATGATTGACAAGTTCACGTGACCGAATCCGTATATCTTATTGGTAAAGATGGCTTTGGTGTATTAAAATTTCAACTTGATCGGATTTATGAATGAAAGTACCCAGTAAATCATTTGCATATCTCAAGGGTGATAGGCCGTTTTACTCATTAAATGAAAGTACTCCCGGGAAATGACTCCCAGATCGTGACAATATTTTTGCAGTCTCCGACAATAATTTTGATCCATTCACATCAAATGAAAAGTAAGAATACCGTCCATATGATAAATAGCTCTACACTTTCATCTATATGGTTGGGATGTGACATTATATTTCTAAGTGGTGTAATTTTGATACATAATATTCCTTTTAGTGGCGCTATTTTTACACCAACTCAGAGTGTTTAGATTTATCAGCATTGAATGTGTAGCTTTTCTGATTTAAAAAAATTACATCGCTTGCTGTGTATTAGAGTAACAATACTTTGTAAATTATTGGCCACGAGATGTCAATATTTGACAAAATTATTGACAAAGCATCGATGTTCTTGAACAGACTTGGAATTTATTGCGAAATGGTGGGAAGTGTAGTTGAGATTATGAGCATGTATTCAATAGAAGTGAGCGAACTAAAGAGAATGATGATTAATATGATTAATGCTGCTCTAATTGAGTAGTATCATGCAGTATTAATATGTAATAACATTCATTTTGTTTCTTCACGTGATTGTGTCTACAAACTGATAAACGTCAGGCCTTTTAAGACGAAGGCGTATTTCTTCCTTCAGCATATTTGAAAATGTTCATCAATTTTATGGTGTTAGGTACAGTTGGAGAAAGACAGGATGGCTTTGTGAACATATGAAGCAGAAAACAACATTTGATCAAAATAAATAAATAATAGTCTTTTTCTAACATCGCAAAACGGGACAACAGTACTTGTCATTTTGATGACCTTAGTATTGTGACAACGGCCAAGTATATTGATTGACGAGTACAACACAATATGAAAACTTACCATGTACGTCAAAAACACTTATATGAATAAATGCAATACACTTATTCTGAACCAACACTACGACTCTGATGTAAATCGACGTTCAACCTTCAAAACGTCTCTAACACCATTCCGATATGAGACAGACGTATAGATGGCATTTACTTCTGAATGATGAGTGGCACAGGCTAACCCCTATTGCCACAAATCGTCATCTCTCAGTTGTTAATATTGTGACATTCACGTACCTAGGTTACCAGTCAGGTAACATGGACTAAATGATAACATAAAGCACAAAGAACAGCTTCCTTTTCGCCAATTAGCAAAACATATTATGGCTATGATACCGCTGGAGCTGTAAACTTACCTCATATAGAGTGGCCTAGCTGGGAACACAATAACAGGTTGCCGTGTTTGCTACACGAAGACCACCCATCGCGAACGTTCACCGCTAGATATATTTGGATAATTTGAGAGGTCGTTATGAACATCCGTGCAGTTCCATGGTATTATTCCGAATTCAAGGAAGCACAAACGCTGCAACAGCCATCTTCTGTCGCCTGATGCCTGCTTCTAATGAGAACTCTACCACGCCTGCTATCTTCAGCTTACGTATAATGACACTGTCGTCACGGAGGCACGATTGAGTGATTTATATGTGAATACGTCACATCATCATCATCATCATCATCATCATCACCATGACACATAATTATGTAGTTATTTATACATTAGCGTTGGCTTCAAGACAGTCACACCTGGGCAGTAAAGAACTGACCAGTTAATTTTTTGAATAAATTATTTACAGGTCTCGCCGTCAGTCATTATTGCAACAATGAGTGTCCATCTTCTATCTCACGCAATTAGAATACCTGATGCAGAAAATATTGTCCGTTGGCAGCAAACCAATATATATATATATATATATATATATATGTAGATACACACACACACACACACACACATATATATATATATATATATATATATATATATATATATATATATATATATATATATTCGACTTTGCTGAAGTATGTGAATTGGCGAGCCTATATATTCTTAGCACACTCGGCAAGAAGTGTGATATGATAAAGATCAAATGGTTAATGCCAGGTTGGCGGGTTCAATGTACAGGAGAATATCAAAGGCTGTAAGGCAGAAATAATGAACCAAGAGGTGACAAAGGTTTTTCGCGAATAACCATAAGATATCTGGCGGTAAACGTGCGGGTTGGGTGTTTTGGCTTGGCAAATAAGACAATCTTTCAAAGAGTTGCCAACGCGGTCGCTCCACGTGAGGTAAGTGAACAGTTGAAGCTGTATCATAGTCAAGATATTTGCTAATTGGTGAAAGAAAGCAAGTTCTTCAAATAGGACGTCGTCATTTAGTTATTTTACTTCGCTAGTAACATTTATAAGTATACGAATGTCAATATATAGCGAACCAAAAGACAGCTAGCGATAAAGGAAATCGACTCCAGTTCTCCATTAACAATTAATGTCTTCTTTAACATTTTTGATAGAGTGTCAGATACGTTTTTAAAGATTGAATGACAATGTATTGCAGAGTCTTATGATAGTTTTCGGCGTACGTGATCATTGCCACTCAATGTTGTACAATCCAAAGCAAAAACTGTAGTGTTAAGTACTTTATCTTAATTTTATTTTACAATATGCTTCCATATGAAACGGCCGGTAATGCTCGTTTTCTTGCCTCGTGAAATTCACCAAAAGTGCTATCAGAGTCAGTGCCAGCTGAGATTTAATTGGACGGATCAAAAGCAGGAATGTACACTTACTTAGTTGAAAAGGAGTACATGCCACTTCTAAAAAGAGTTTGTACATCATTTTCGGAGGCGCTTGAGGAATCACGATTGAAATCTTATTTTCTTCATATTCCCCTCAATACTCTCAAAAATTGTAAAATTCCCCCCATGGTAGTGACAGCTTGATTCACCATTGGTATTGTCTATCCTATTTTTGAAACTGCCAAGGACAATGGTTGAAGCAGATTGACGTATGGAATTCATTTGGTACCAATGCCAAATTACTGAACATCTTCGCCATCAAGAACTGCCTCTGTCTGTGAAAGGAAAATATTCACTGATGAGGAGCTTAGACTAGATATGTAAAAACAGTTATAGTGAATTGGCAATAATCTGCGTTGTATGTATTGCCCTACACTCATGGGTGCTTATAATGATGAATTCAACTGACATCTCATCAAGTAGATTATAACACATACAGCAGACAATTATACAGAAACCGCCGCCAGTGTTTGCGATGCTGACTATTACCTGAACTACTTAGGTATGGCAATATCGATAGTTGGTCTGCTGAACAATGCTTTCTTTGTATTTGTGTTCGTTAAAAATTGGGAAATGCGCAGCAAAACGAATATTGTATTGGTTAATTTAGCCATCTCAGATATTCTATTTCACATCTTTAGAATTATATACATAATGTCCATTTATGTCTTCGGCAATTCCGGCATTCCAACCAAATGTTTAAACACTTTCATTTGGATATCCTTGATGGAGTCAAATTTTACGATTTTTTTAATTGTAATTGAACGATACATTGCTGTGTGCCATCCATTTAGAGCACACTATATTTGAAGGAGCAAAAATTCCTTTTCATTCTCTCAGTAACATGGTTGCTTAGTACTTTTTGCTTAATTGGATGGTTCCAACTTTGTTCAACATTGTATACTTCTCGTTCCCTTTATTTTATTACAATCTTTTTAATGGTGACTGAACTTCTTATCAATACTACTATTCAGCAATGTTTTTCATTTACAACCATTGTCAGGTGTAATTATAACTATTAAATACACAAATCAAGTTTTAGAAAAAAAACATCCTATTGTAGCTAATGTAGCGCTAAACAGAGCCACCACTACAACACCAGGCGTCTAGTGTTTTTGCCTCAAGTTAACCTATCTAAGTCGTTGAATCAATATTTTCATAGCCTGTGATGAAACGATTCAAATTAGAAACATTCAATGCAACGCCAACATTCCATTGCAAGGAAAATACAGGAACACTTCTCGCATACAACCCTTATCTGGTCCGATGAACGCCATCAACGTTGCAACATGTATATAATCTTCGGGCTTCCCCGTCGTATGGCATGAAGTGACCGAGTCCAGGCAAATGATATTCACTTCATATATTTGACAAATACGGAAAATTACTTTGCAGTGTGTAAGTGTATTTTGAGAATTGTGATTGCACAATGAGGTCATTATTTTTATCAAGTGAAGTCCCTTGTTGGCTTTTGATACCTTACATTGACTGTCATGACAACTTCATTGAGTGTATCAGCACATTTATGTCATAAGTAATAATGTATGATTTTTGTGGTGTCAGACTAGCTACTCGTATTTTGTGAAATTTGATCAAAAAATAAGTTTAAATTATCTTCTTGATATTTTATGAGGACAGAGTTGACGGCAAACAACAAATAAGCAGTGCAGACGTTGAACATTTAGCTTAAATGCATGTCACGTACTGCTCAGGGTCATGTTTTGTTACCGACTGTGTTTGAGCTTTAAATACAATGACTAGTAGATGTGGACCTGTCAGGTCGAATTCAGTACATGTTTACTGAAACAACACGGCAGTTACTGTTAGTAGTCACTTGAGATCAACTCTTGTGTCAGTGAGTACCGGGCGCTGCTGTTTATAAACCATAACATGGTCTGTCACCAGGGATAAGGATTTGATTTTTTTGGCAATAATAAAGCTCTAGAGAACTTGGCACGATAATACAAGTTTCTCCTGATTCACCTCTTCATCACAGGTAGCTTATGGCAGGGCACAGATGAGGCAGAATGCACGCATCAAAATTGGCTCTGCATCCTGGGAATTTGGCTGACATGTATTAGTGATCATAGTAATACATGTACATAGTCACACAGGCAGCCTACAATAATAAAGAGTGTTCATATGAAAATGTGTTTTTTTTTATTTAATAGATATGTGTAAATTAGTAGAATTCATAAGCTCGAGTATCCCGTGATCAAATTATAATTCACACCCTCGGTTTCTTTATAAAAGTAGCTATAGTTAACAATGTGTCATCTCTGAGAGAAAAAAAAACTAACGTAACCGACAGATATAGTGTGCATGTGACTGTGAACATTACAGTAACTAGAAGTAAGATGTCAAATACCAGATGAAAGAGCTTAATTTTTGATACCTAATCTATACATATGGTTTTCTTCTCAGTAAACTTTAATCGGCAAACAATACTAAGAGTAAGTCGACACGGTCAGACATAAAATCAGTGAACAAGTCAACACATGCCTCGCACTGGGGTCATGCTTGGTCATCCCTTTGTTCGAGTTCTCAATAAACGCGCATTGTTCATCGCTTATCTGTGTGTTCGTTATTAAAAGCTTGGATAAGTGAGTGTACACCTAATTTTATAATGTGTGTGAGGCTGAATATTTTGTCGAAGGTCTTGTTTCATGTTAGGGCTTTGAAACACATAAATATCGTCTACCATTGGCGCATAAACGTGTGGAGGCCACGGAGGCGTAATGAGACATTAAAGGTATTTTGAACAACAGCTTTGTGAAGCAACTATAACACGCCAGAAATTTGCCTTTTGAGCAGAGTCCCTATGTGTCAAGTCACTTGCGCAAGATATAATATACATTGGTTGGTGAGAGGATAATAGTTGCCAGAATTTTAAATCGCTTTCTGAAATAAATTTGCGCTGTAAATATCGTTATCGTCTCCAGGCAAGAAAGCATTTAATTACGACAGATGTCTACATGTAAACATAGGCTAACCAATCAATTGTCTGCGAGCTGTACCGATGAACAAATTCCAGAAAAATAAGTAATTTGGAGACCCAGGCCTAATAAACTTCCATTGTGTGGTTTGAATAATAAGTTTGTTGGACGGCGAGGGCCTGGTTAATGTGTCACAATCACACTCTCGCGACACTGCTCGTGTTGAAAGTGAAAGAGTTAACGCATGCGCTTTATGGATAAATGATTAGAGGACGGAGCTTTCAGGTGAGTTGCATTCTGTCTCTTTAAAATCATTGCAGGAAAATGTTCCGAAACAGGTCAATTTGCTCATATCATATAATACGACACGTGTACATAATGTTAATAGGAGTCTCGAGTAATCTATCATCTTGTAATTTTACGTAATTAAACCTTTGATATGTTGACTAGAAAACTGGCATCCTGTCATATAAGCATTCAAGTTTCTGAAGCATGTATTCATAAGTATATGCGTTATTTTGGAAAAAAAGTTTCACCTTTCTTAGAATTTTCATGTTTGGCTTTGAGATAAGAATATTCAAAACATTGTTAAATCATTGCTTCTTTTTCAGAAACGATCAAATAATTAACGTTGACCGACGTTTTACATATCTCAGTCTAACTTCGTAACAACGTAGGGATCATTTTTTAACGTATAATATCTTCCTAACCTGTTTGCTGTGACCTGTGAAACCTCACAATCAAACCTTCAATTCCTAGTTTTATGCCTATTGCATTAGTCACACAGGCGATGCTTAAAGGTGATGTCAGTGTACGTTTGTGTCTTTTGTGAAATTATGTACGTAATATTTCGAAACTTTATTGGAAAAAAACTCGATGAAAAAAGTGGCATTTGAAGTAGCTTGCATTTCGAATAATCTAAGTGTTTTGTTCAGATGATTTAATAAGAAGATATGGAAAAACAGACTGCTGTTCTTATTGTTCAGTGAACAGACAACGCCGAACAATTCAGTGAAGCCGTCGATTTTGAATACATGTCCCAAACTGGGATCATGCGAAGTGACCTGTTTTGTTCCTGTTTTCACAGAAGGGCTCGTGAATAGGTGCTGCTCTTTCTTATTTCTTTATTCAATGGTTAGATGCGTATGTGTCGATCGAACCCAAGACACGAACCTATGTCTACTGACATGGCAACTTTTGTTAGTTGTTTACAAATGCCAGCAGACACTTGTTCTGATATTGTGCATTGTTTTAGGGGTAGAATTCTGTCAATTTAATCATGTTGGATAACCTGTATGGCGTGAAATAATGCAGTAGAACTTTGCATTGTTCTGATCAAAAGAAAATGAAAACAAGCGTCCCGACACAGTTAAAGGGAGAGATCCAGCGCCGTGGGCGCACAAAAGGCATCGTCGTAGTGACGTTGGTTGTTAAACACTGGGCGGGATGGTTAAACACTGGCCCAGTCGTTAGCGTCTCACATAAACATAAAATATCTGTGACACAAGGAGCTTCCGATTATCACCTTTGCCTGAATATTACGGAGTGCGGGTGCAAAAAATTCAAGCCTATAACCAGGAATTATGTACTGACCAGTCTGAACAGTTCCCAAATCAAAATGTCTGGCCGACAGACCTTTCTCGCATGTGATGTCTTCGCTAGGTGACTGGGGCCGTACGTTGCGTTGTGAGTTCGAGTCCCATCGAAAATTTACTGAATTTAAACCACAGTCGTGTGTGGTTCGATAGACAGCGATGGCCGCCGTGGAATGTGATAGAAATATAGAAATATGGGAAACAGAATGGCAGCTATACGCACGTATGGTCGAGTTAGGAGACGGATTTACCTCACAATAAACACAATTTATTAATTAAACTAGCAATAATGCTATTGTAAGTTAGAACTTTCTATTTTTGGAGCTTATCTCTTCCTTTTATAGGCTATGATGTAGATAATAGCTGGTCACTGGTAAAAAATGCCGGGCTGAGTTCAGCTTGCGACCGGATATAAAAACGCTTAGAAAAAAAACAAAACTAAAAGGGTTGCAAAAACTTGTGAATTTGAAAAATGATCTTCACGCGTACACACACACACACACACACACACACACACACACACACACACACACATATATATACATACATATATATATATATATTATATATATATATATATATATATATATATATATATATATTATATATATATATATATATATATATATATTATAATTAAGTCGGTTACTGTGACAACTCTGGTTACTGTGACCAACTCTTTTGGGTTGGAAGCAGTGGCCGACTGGTTTGTGTGAGGCCTAGCAGCTAGGCGATGTTGCCGTGAGTGTGTGGGGGTTCCAATCCCATTTGGGTTATAGTAAAATTTATATTAAGATATTAAAGGTGAAATAAAAACATAATTTTCAAATTTTCAAAAAATAAAGCATTTTGCTTATCCTATCTAACATATGCTTATATAAATTATCGGCTATGCGAAAAATTAGTCGCAATACTCGAAAAAGTAGTTGGGTTTCAGCCCCGCCCACAAAACGCAATTTGAAATGCCCGCAAGCGTCCGTACTTCCGGTTCTGTGGTCGGTGACGTCATGTGAGTCAAACACAAGTGGCATGCTCGCTATATTGCTGCGGTTCCATAGCCCTGCCACTCTTCGGCTGGTTGTGTTGAGGGAGTGGGGGCCCCGATTCCCATAACATATACAACGACCAGGGAGTTGCAGAGCAATACTGTACAGGGTCAGAAGCAAGCTTTTTAGCTTCCGAAGTTCCTTACAAACCTCCAATGGAGAAAGAAGAAGTCTGGAGAAAATATTGGCAGCCGAGTCAATACTTACGGCTGTGTGCATGTGTTCGGTGCACTTTGAAGACTCGGCATTTGTCGTTTCTCCAAGCATTATAGCATCAATTGGATTACGAAAAAGTCATTCCGCCAGAAGCCGCATGCTATTCCAATACTTTTTTTATTACCACAATATTGATGAAAACCATTTGAAGGCTCCTCGTCAGGCAAGTACTCCAGCTAGATCGGAGAGGTGTACGTCTACGATAGAGGACGACCGCGCATAAAGGTTCATGCAGAAATGTCGGTGAGAGGAAATTATCAGCATGCCGGTCCCATGTTTTCCCTTTCCTTATCTTAGACTATTACTTGTAACTGTGATACTGACATTGCATTTTGTATCTAAGTCATTGATGATGGCGTGTACAATTCAGTTATAATTTTAAAGTAAAATTGAAATATAGGCGACAAAATCCGACCTCAGTCGTGTTCTACAGCATTTAGAACAGCAAGTTGTTTGTTTACAGTCAAGTGGATTGTACGAAAAGACAGTCCTTCCTGTGACAGAAATAATAATTGTATTTTTCATATTTTCAGTAGTTTAGACCATTATGTTTTGAAACCCAAAATAATGAAAATTTAATAAGTTTAGAGCCCCACAATCCTGCAAAATTCGGTTCGTTTAGCATCGCCACTTCAATGTCGCAGCACAGCATGCTTCGGTTTAGAACACTGACCGCAAAAAGTAGCAAAGTGTGTGACATGAATGCGCCATTATAACCGTTATAATAGTTGATCACTCATCCCGCTCTTTTGTACACATCTATGTAGGCAGGTCGCACATCGACTGCTATTCTTCGAGATTGCAATATCTCGCATGGGTAGCAATAGGTTGTGTCTTGAAACCGATTCCCTCAAGTGAGGTCATTTTATTTTGTTAATTTTGACTCTGATATTCCTAATAGAGATCTAAACTGCCAAACTGGTCTTGGTACTGGTTTTGCAAAGATCTCTTCTTTTGCTTCTTCGATGTGTGTTGTGTATGTTTAAGTCCTGTTATTACTGTCAGCCAACTTTCATCACTATAATGGTTACATGATCCTTGCCTTTGATTGCTTAAAGTGCCAGAAGTTTGCAAGCAAAGATTAGCTAATGATCCGTGGAGATTTTACCCGGTAAATAACCAGCTTAACGTGAAAAATGTCAAAAATGAGCGCACCAGCAAGTTTTCTGTTATGTGCCTGTTTTATGACTTTACTGACTCAATACAGACCACCAATCTATATTAAAAATCTGATAGCAATTATCCACAACCAATGAATGTTTAGCTACCCCTTCCTTTGTTACGGTTTTAATATTTAGTTCCTGCTTATCCCATTATATCCGGTCCCATCATCTGTATTCATATATTTACAGCACTACATACAATTTGAATTCATCATTTCAAATGACAAATGTTTCCCGTGAGGACAACTTCCATAAGAGCGAAGTTTGGCACCAAAATCACAGACAGAGTGAGACACATGATGTCATTTTTTATATATCTGTATTATAATACATCAGCTAGAAGTCGACGATTTACTCAATATAAACTAGGCTCCGGTAACAAAGTTCCCTTGTCAACACCATATCTTTGATTTTACAGGTTATAGGAAGTCAGGAAGGTGTATGCCAATGACGACGTTTGCTGGTCTTCTGGCACTGTCCATGGCATTATCATGGCTTCCAGCAAATACAGGGATCCCAAGGTTAGCAGATTTTACAAGTAGTTGGTACCATTTTATGCATTTAATATATTAACGTGTAAAATGCTCACTCGATTTTGCTTTGTAACATAAATTAAAGTATTGACGAGAATGCTATGTAATTGTTTAAATCTATGCATGGAATTTATCAAGCTCAGCAGTAACCACCACACCATCTATGGTTAAACCATCAAAACATTGCTTTTCTGAAGCCTGTGATAAGGCCAGGAAGAAAAAATAAATTGTTCATCGGAATCGCCGCTTCTACTTTGGCATATTTGGAATTTTTTTTTTTGATCGCGGCAAATTCTTACTTCCGCATTACAAATATGTTAAGTACTGCCGCTGGTGGCGCCCTACACTTTGTCGGGTTTTCGCGGGCACGGGATTTTTAATGAAACTTCCTACGTGCTTGTGTGTACGGACTTAGTTGACCGCCAACACGTTGTTGTGACATCTGAATTTGGCGAATCACGACGCAAAGTGGGTCGATTTGGTAAGGTTAGTACATGTCACATCATGAGTATAAATTTGATCGTCAACATTCGACGTGATGGCCAACAGTTAGTTCTAAAGACGCTATTCAGTGTTTGTCCTGATATTATTAATACCTTCGGCAATTTGTTCAACAAGATCGTGACAGCAGATGGACGGTGCATCCGATTGAATGAAAATTGCATCGAAAGTATAAAAAATTACGGCAATGACAAAACACATGGTTGCGTCGATGTTAAAGTACAGTCTGAATGATGACTATATAACTTCACTCCGATCACAGTACAGTGTTGTTAGACCATTGTGTAAACTGTGTAGAGACAGAGGTAAAGAGGTCAAAACATGGGGCCAAAGTAAAATGAAAAAACTCAGATGCTAGGTCCCACCAGGACAATATTAAAGGACAATACTGAATTGTTGGATTTCAGTGATTTGCTGTACATTTCAGTTTTATTCTGAGAGAATGTTGAAATACTCAGAATATGTTTTGCAAACACTATCTGTGAATATAATGGCCTATGTTATTGTTGGGAAATATAGTCTTGAATCAGTTACCAGTATCAGTGTTTCTTGTCTGAGATATTTCTGGTAAAAAGGGAAACAATTATCTTGACTTATCTGCATCTGTGCAAAAATGACAGAGAACCACGTTTACCTTCGGCCTAAAAAAACAAAAAAAAAAAAATTCGCTCGCCGCTCCTGGAACTTGGTCCAAAAAATCCGATGAACAAGATTTTTTTCTCTGGCCTAATAATAATAATATAAGTATTATATATAAATAGTAACACGAATAATAATAGGTTTAATGTATGTGAAAATTTCACCATATGGGTATTTTGGGTCGAAAAGACCAAATATTATATCGATTTCACTGCCAATGTTTCCATGGTAACCATTTTAGGGGTTGAAAATTTCAGTTTTTCTAATATCCCATGAAAAGTTTCTTTGATTGATATGAAAATTATCTAGTGGGAGAGTTCGGGCAGAGAACACAAAAAGCAGACTTATTTAATGTTTCGAGTTGCCACGGTAACTGTTTTGGGATCGAAAATGTTACTTTTTCCCTAATTCCTATTAAAGAACTATTGATTGATGTAAAACATTGATCATAAGGGTTTTTTCTAGTTAGCACACCAAAAATATCACACTCATTTTAATGTGAGATGTTTCCGTGGCAACCGTTTAGGAGTAAAAATTGCCAGTTTTTTTAGAAATTCCACCTAAAATCCAGTAATCAACAGAATGTGTTAAATAAAAGGGATTTTTTGGGTTAGAAAGACCAAATATCCAGTGTAAAAATCCAGTAATCAACAGAAATATTATACCAAAGGGTTATTTTAGGTTAGAATAACAAAATATGATATTCATTTTTACTGCCCTGTGTTTCCATAGTAACCTATTTGCGTTTTAAAATTTCATTTTTTTTCCAAATTTAATTAAAAATAATCCCAGTTACTGTGCAAATGCTCTCCTTAGTGTCTTTATCACAGCATGAACACCATGTTCATTTTCGTTTCATGTTGCCATGGTAATCTTTTTTGTAACCACAGTTTTTTTATTTAAATCATAGACCATCGAGAGGGTCTATGTTAAAACATAATTTACTGTTTTTTATTTATTTGATGGATTTCTAAGTAACAACTTTTAACATTTGTTCTATAATAATAATAATTGTAACTTCTTTGCCTTCATTCTAGGATGAATAGTAAAGATTTAACATTTGTTCTATAATAATAATAATTGTAACTTCTTTGCCTTCATTCTAGGATGAATAGTAAAAATAATGTATATTGGGGCCATTCTGGTCAAAATTATGTTTTCCGTTAATTTTTGTGTGTTAGAATTAATTTTATATAGACCAGAAATAATTTTTCAAGCATTTTTAATTTTGTTTCATGCAGTCATCCCGAATTAGTGTTTTATAGTATAGTACTAACTTATTATGCATTCATTGAATTAAGTTTATGCCTTCAAATTAATTTTATGTCCTAAACTTATTTCTACTAGTATCTCAAATAAATTTTATGAACCAAATTACCCTTATCACCCAATGTACCATTATTTATCATAAGCAGTAACAGTAGCGTACAGTTTTTTATTTAAAACATAATTCACTGGTACTTATTTATTTTATGGATTTATAACTAACGACGTATTAATATTCATTTTATAATAATTTATTTTGATTTCTTTGCCTCATTCCAGGAAGAATAATGAAGACAAATTATATGTGATTGTTTAATTAAAGTAAAATTATGACCATTTAGTGGTGCATAATTTGTTTTGTGTGACCTGACGTGACCAAATAAACTCTATGATTAGCTAGATCTCCCCTTTCCATGGTAGCAACCGCTAAGTTTGAACATGGTGCCTGTATACCTTTAACATTTTTTTAAACCCAGCAGGCCAAGACAAGGGGGAAATATTACAAGTTAAATGTTCCATGTTTAATTATGCCCAGGGCTCGAAATTAACCTTTTTCCTGGTAGTCCACTTGGGCTACCATTTTCTGAAGTTAGTAGCCCAGTGACAGTGGCTTGTAAGCCCATGCATATCTATTTTCGTTAACCAGACAAGTAAAGGCTATTTTACAAGATTCTGGCCATGACGTGAATTTTCTAGTCTTTTGATATGTATACTTGCACACCTTTAATACTCAAGGAAACAGAGAAAACGATTGGAACTAATTTGGGATAATTGAATTTCCATTATTTGAAAATAGTGTTAGGTGTCATATAGCTGAATGTTGCAATATCGCAAATTACTCACAAAAACAAGTGTGTAATGTAAGAAGAAAAGCAGATGAGATAACATTTGTAGATTAAGTCGACATTACTTCGCCATCAAATTATCCCAAATTAGTTCCAATCGTGTTAGGTATAATGGACGACAGTGGGACTCAAAAGTTTTGTGACCTATTAACAACCGTTTGACTCTCAGAGTTGCATTGAAATTTTAAAAGTCATCATGACAACCTGCCAACAACATGGCCTTTTCAGCACTGAGACATACTGTAGCAGGGCTAAAAATAAGCAATGGCACTTCTGCCAGGAGAAGGCATAATTTCTATGTCATTGTGATTGGTACATTATTAAATGCAACGAGAATGCGTTTTTATTGGCCATCGCTTCTGTGCCTGTCATTCAAGTACGTCAGATCAGATATTAAAACTTTGTTGCAAAGTTCCACCGCTCGGCCGGTCGTCTTTGTAATTTCCAGAACAAAGTCATATTGTGGCAAATTTCTTTGCCCATCTCGGTTTGACTGCATTTATCTAACTCGTCCCAAAGTAACGGAAGCATCTTTCAACCTTTCAGCTTGGTGAAAAACGCATTTATTGATTCGCCAAAGACCTGTTGATTCACTTATTTTTGCACAAGTGCTACATGGACATAGGAAAAAGTTCGACTCACCCTAGCCCTCTCGATTGTTGAATACAACCAGGGTCCATGATGAGAGTTCTCGAATCAAAAAGTGGAGCCATGCTCGAATACAAATATCTTTTCATTAAATTACGTCATTGTTATACAAGAGTTAGCATTCCAAAGTCTGTCACCCTCTTTTTTTTTCAAAGTTTGGAGAAGGGCGGCATTTCCATCTGAATGACTGAACGACGTGAAACGCAAAATTTCGTCGCAAATGTTCCGGCAGTTAGTACGGTAAAAAACTGTATACGATGCAGTTACGTAAGCTTATAAGCTTATACTCCAAAATATGGCCACAGGCGGCGTGAACTTTCTGAAAGGATTTCCTGAACGTACGCGTCCTACTTGGTACCTTAGACACTCACATGTGATATCCTGAAGAGTATTCTCTGCAGTTATTCAAGTTTCTGTCAACATTCCATCATTTTTTAAAGCTCAACGACACAATAGCACGAGATCGGAGACGTTCTACTGTCATGCACACGCACTCTCAATTGCGCATGCTCTAGGAGTCGCGTCGCGTCTCTGAAGGGCGCGCGCGTGTTCCAACAGAGAAGAACGCGAATCGCAGGGCCTCTGCCAGACTACACTGGCAGGGCGAAACATGCGAAATGCAGAAAACAAGTTTATTCTGCAATGCCAATATGACGCTTTCGATGTAAATCTGAATAAGTGTTAATTAAACATCAGAATGAATCCATTGTACCCTGGTACATTGGTACGTTTATGAAAGAATTAATTAGTACGGGACACGTGTCCGAAATGTTTTTCAATTTTAGGTCAGTTAAGTTAGAGAGGGGGGTGGGGGTCTGAGACCTAACTTAAGCAATTAAGTTAGATTTATATAATGAACTTTTAATGTTACCCCTAATGTATGGAAAATTTCTGTTCGGTGGTCGCAGCATAGCAAATTTCACACGAGAGAGAGAGAGAGAGAGAGAGAGAGAGAGAGAGAGAGAGAGAGAGAGAGATTGTTAATTTATATTGGAAATCGTTTTCATAGTCGTGACTTTTGATGGAAGGAAAACTAAAAACAAAAGTAAATAATAATATAATAATAATAATAATAACAATAATAATAATAATTTATTTCTATAGCGTCTAAATCCACTTAAAACAGTGATCAGAGACGCTTAAAATACACTTTAAAAAGTAAATGAACAAAAGCAATTTTAAAAATGGCTACAAGATTGAAATTTCAGATATTGAAAATAAAATGAAAATCAAAGACAACCTAAAAATCTAATTTAAAAATGTAAGGCTAAAAAGGTAGATCTTTAGCAAACGCTTAAAACTATTAAAGTTTGAACGTAAACGGATGCTCATCGGAAGAGCGTTCCACAATTTGGGAGCAGCGGCACTGAAAGCTCTGTCACCATATATCTTTGTTCTCACTCTGAACTGATTGAACGTACATTCATAAAGTTCGCACAAAAGTTAAAAGTCTAGGCCTGCTGCTATCACTTAAACTGATTAGTGTCACTTTTCAGACAAGCATTTAATTACCCCTTGGCTTAATGATATCCCCTCTCTCCATACAGTATGATGCATAATTCTGCGCTGCACGTACAACAATTGGAAGTCATCCCTATTGACAAAATTAAAATATACAACCCCTCTTTTTACAGAATTCCCACACAGCTTCAATGAACTCTTATTAAATTTCTATATAATACTTTTATTCCCTAATATTTTTCTTCGTTCAGTGAAGGAAAATACGAGTGATGTAATGACCGTGTCACCACGAGTCGAAGACGAGTGGTGACACGGTCATTACGTCACAAGTATTTTCCCAGCTGAACTAAGAAAAATATTAGGGAATAATATACTTATCACATGCACAAGCCAAGAATTCGTATTTTTTGCAAATAAAATAAGTTTTCCATGACGATTCCGCGTTTTTAACTTTGAACTACTTTAGGAATAAATATCAGTACGCCGTGCACAAGTTGTCAATCATTTCCAGTCGTCCGTCGTGTGTGTTAGCGCTCACGTTCGTTCGTGTGTGGAGCAAATGACAGCTCTCGGTCTACACGTAGGCTATCTTCTGCAAAGTTAAAATCTATTTCAAAGATAGCATAGTCATAGAAATTTATCACAGACGAAGATACGCTATTTTTCGGGAACAAATATCGACTGGATCTCGATGGCGTGAACACTGTAAAGGTCGCGCCTATGCGTACGGAACCCACGGTAGGCTATACGCGACCACTTCGAGTTCGTTGTTTCCGCAAATTATTCACGTAATTCCTTCGGAATATACAGGCAGTACACTCTTGTGTTACATTGTTCGGATTAGTAATGTCGTAGTCTGTGAAAATATCGATTTCATTACATGAATTTTGATCGTGGGAGAAACATCGGCCGCCATGTTGTTTGTTTACATATTTACGAGCACACGGAAGATCGACAAAAAAAGGTCCGACGCACCAAAATTGATGACATAGACGCGGGTTGTCGTGACGTAGAACGACCAGAGAATAAATCCCGTATTTTTTGTTCGGAGACGACAAACTTGGCTTGTGCATGTGATAAGATACTTATAGCCCCTAAACTTATAAAAATAAATAATATAAGTATTATATAGAAATAATAACGCGAATAATAATAGGTTCAATTTCCGTGAAAATTTCACCATAAGGGTATTTTGGGTCGAAAAGACAAAATATGATATCGATTTCACTGCCCAATGTTTCCATGGTAACCATTTTAGGGGTTGAAAATTTCAGTTTTTCTAATATCCCATTAAAAATTACTTTGATTGATATGAAAATTATCTGGTGGGGGCGTTCGGGTCAGAGAACACAAAAACCAAAAGACTTATTTAAATGTTTCAAGTTGCCATGGTAACTATTTTGGGATTGAAAATGTTACTTTTTCCTTAATTCCTATTAAAGAACTATTCAGGAGTAAAAATTACCAGTTTTTCAAAGATTCCACCTAAAATCCAGTAATCAACAGAATGTGTTATATCAAAGGGATATTTTGGGTTAGAAAGACCAAATATCCAGTGTAAAGATCCAGTAATCAACAGAAATATTATACCAAAGGGATATTTTGGGGTAGACAGACAAAATATGATATCCATTTTTATTGCCCTGTGTTTCCATAGTAACCTATTTGCATTTAAAAAATTCATTTTTTTTCCAAATTCCATTAACAGTAATCCCAGATACTATGCAAATGTTCTCCTAAGTGTATTTATCACAGCATGAACTGAGAGAGGGCTATTTTACAAGATTCTGCCCATGAAGTGAATTTCTAGTCTTTTGATGTGTATACTTGCACACCTTTATACCCAAGGAAACAGGTATAATGGACGACAGTGGGAGTTTTGTGACCTATGAACACGTTTCACTCTCAGAGTTGTATGCAATTTTAAAAGTCGCCATGACAACATGAAAACAATATGGCCTTTTCATCAGCACTAAGACATACTGTAGCAGGGCTAAAAATAGACCATGGCCCTTCTGTTGGGACGAGGCATAATTTCCGTGTCATCGTGATTGATACATTATTATCAAAATGCAACGAGAATGCGTTTTTATTGGCCATCGTTTCCTGTGCCTGTCATTCAAGTACGTCAGTTCAGATATTGAAACTTTGTTGCAAGGTTCCACGGCACGGCCGGTCGTCTCCAGAAAAAAGTCATACCATGGCACATTTCTATGCCCAGCTGGATTTGACTGCATTTATCTAGCTCGTCCCAAAGTGACGGACGTGTCTTTCAACCTTTCAGCTTGTTGAAAAACGCATTTATTGATTCGCCAAAGGCCTGTGGATTCGCTTATTTTTGCACAAGACTGCTACATGGACATAGGAAAAAGTTGTTGAATACTCACTGTTTCAGTGAATCCGACATGATGGGAGTTCTCAAATCAAAACTGTTGCCGTGCTCGAATACAAATGTCTTCTCATTAAATTACGTCATTGTTATACAAGAGTTAGCATTCCAAAGTCTGTCACCCTAATTTTTCAAAGTTTGGAGAAGGGCGGAATTTCCATCTGAACGATTGAACGACGTGTAACGCAAAATTCCATTGCATACAATCCGGCAATATGTACAGTATAATACTGTATACACTCCAGGTACGTATAAGCTTATTACTCCACAAAATGGCCACAGGCGGCGTTAACTTTCTGAAAGGATTTCCTAAACGTCCTACATTGTTACCTTAGAGACTCATATGTGATGTCCTGAAAGGTATACTCTCTGCAGTAATTCCAGTTTCTGTCAACATGCAAAGCTCAACGACATGATTATAGCACGAGATGTAGTGTACAGACGACACATTCACGCGCAAGGAGACTCAATTGCACATGCTCATATTGGCAGACTACACTGGCAAACGAGTGTGCGCATGCGTGAAGTTATATTTGCAGCACAGATTTCGTGGAAAAACTCATGCTTTTGTTCTAACTCCATCCCAAAACTTCCTCGACTGCTTACAGTAAATGCACATGAACAAAATAAAACCCAAAAACGTCAGCACAGGGAGAGGATTTATGGTTTTCGCTACAACTGCAAATGCCACGCTGAAGATATGTTTAACATTCTACTGGCATAGACTCTCCACAGCAGCTGTGCCTTGTTTGTGGTCGCCCACGACTGCCACGATGGGCCTGCAATTGAAGGCTAAGCTGTGCAGCTCAGCAGCTGTGAGCACGCGCTGCCAGACACAACGACTGTTGGTTTTTACAGTATATGAATATTCATAAGGGTAGTGATGTCAAGAGAAACACCTATCTAACTGGGCGGAGAGAATATACGTACGAGAATAAGAAGTCACCACTATTTACAAAAATTAAAATAAACAACACCTTTTTTCAGAATTCCCACAGCTTCAATGAATTGTTATTAGATTTCTATATAATACTTATAGCCCCTAAACTTGTAATAATAATAATAATAATAATAATAATAATAATAATAATAATATAATAGGGTTATTCACAAAATACGGCCCTGTATGGACGATGGCTCAGTGAGTGACGTATTGGATGAGCCGTACTATACAAAATACGGAAAGTTATTGGACGTTAAACTCCCATAGGTTACGGCAGTAGGTGTATAATAATAATCCTTATTCATGTTTTGTCACATAGTCCCCTGGTTCAGATACTCACATGTTGACAAAATTCACCGTTATCCTAACATATAAAAAGGTCACAGTCCGTCATGAGGTTCTCTGCATTGTCCAATGATAAGGCCCATGCAAACGTTTAACTATGGGAGTTAAATCACGATTTTCCTATACGGTTATACAAATATAGAGATATCATTTACCATAGTCCACTCGTGCAGGGCTTCTTAGTGGAGTAATGACATGTTTACCTTTCTCAGCCTACACACATACCATTTGGCATACACCATGCCTGTCAATATGCTAAAATGGTGACGTTTATAGTTAAGATGATATAAAAATACTTCTGCTGTGAATGTCACATGATGTTATGTACAAATGTGAACAAGCCCTACTCTCTATACTGAAATTTGTATCAACCCGTTGAAATGTTCCTATATCATACTACATGCCGTTAGGGAATCCATGAGTAGAACAGGATAAGACTAATAATTTACTATTACAGGAATTTCTCATCGCTGCAGCAAAGCGAGGTGATGTTAAAATGGTTCAGAGTCTGATAGATAATGGACATGATGTCAATGGTAGAAGTCAGGACTCGAGGGTAAGTGTTAGCATCATCTGTTTCATGATGTAAATATCTTCAAAAGGAATATCAATGAAATCACCAAACATTGTATATAAAATTATCGTTTATACATTTAGGCCGACAAATTGTATTAATACTAGCCTTCAGTTAATAAATAGTGAAAATAAATTTTTCATATCTTCTCTCACTCTCACAAATTTGCTTTTACAACGTGAGTGATGGAGACGAAGAACGTATCAGTACTCGAATTAGCACATGCCAATTAAATTTTATACATTAATGTAAAGGTCAATGAAGGTTTCAGACAGACGAGTGATACCCAGAATAAATCATACAACTCTGTACGTCGATAATATCGTAGTATATCGACTTTGTGAAGCTTTTCTACACAAATAGCCATAATGGAAGCGACGCAAATGAACTTGTCTCACATAAACGAACAGGCCTGCACTATATAGTGTTTTCAAAGTACTGTATGTAAAGCCCACTCAACTTTTTATTTTGTTTTCTCAATTATAAATCACAAACAATAAATCTCATTTTGTCTTCAATAGCATTTTTACTATCAAACAAATTACTCTTGAGAGAATAAAAGACTATAAACCCTCAACATTTTACACAGAGACAAATAATTGATTATCTACATAGTCCCAATATGTAATCTGATACTATTTTTACTATCAAACAAACTACTCTGTACAAAATAAAAGACTACTGACCCAAAGCATTATACTTGGAGACAAAAATAAATTGAGTATCTACACAGTCCAAATATGTCATCAGATAATAATATGCAGTCACGGGTGCGCATTGTCCTCTGGTGAATAAATAGTTGACAAAAAACAAACTGGCTTACTATAAATCTAAGGCAGGGCAAGCTACCTCAATTGTCCCCCTTTAATGTCCGTAAGCATGTCTGGCAGAGCAGAACTGAATTTGACTGTTCCACACAGCCATGTGTCCTATTGGTGAAGATCATAAACTATCCTTAGCCTAACACTTGTAAAAACGTTGTCAGTCTACTGAAGATGCCTAAATTTAGTAACCTCTTCAGAAGATCAACACTCCTTGCCATGCTTGTCCATCTTCTGCTTATCGTTGCCTGAAACATAAACAAATACAAAATTAATATGGTCTCTATCTCTGTCTCTCTGTCTCTCTCTGTCTCTCTCTCTGTCTCTCTGTCTCTCTCTCTCTAAGATTATATTTCCCTTGTTCAAACATGTACCAGTTACAGATTTCAAATACTAAAAAATAACATTATGTTATAGACTCAATCTAGAAATCTGCAAGGCATTAGCACCAAGTTGTTTTGATAAAATGAAGATGCCAAATAAAATAATAACTGCTGTACAGTGATTATGCACACTCTATCTGTACTCTCCTTACATTTGAACAGTCAGTAAATAATATTTCATCATCGGCATAACAATAGACGGTTAGTTCTGCCTCCAATACATCTATAAAGTCGGTAGGACACCTATAGTGATACACAAACCTAAAAATGCCCTATCTCTCACCTCTCACCGTGGGCCTTATCACTTCTGTTGTTGCTCTGTCGTTTCCTGGCTGCTTTGATGTTTGTCATGTTCGCTAATAAAATCGAACTATGCAAGTGTCGTTGATGATAAATACATCTAACTGTGCATGTAAGGATTGCCAGTTATAATTATAAAAAGGAGCTAGCTTACCTTTTCTTATATTGCGCTGCCGTGATAGTGGATTATTTCTGGGGAATGGGTCAAACTTCCTGTTGCTAAACTGGTGGCTGAATATATTTGCCGTTGGTGTAGTCTAGGCCGGCATTTTGATCAACATCGACGTCCCGTTGGTCCAGTACGCCATCTTCACTTTCCGAATGACTGTCTACATTAATTCGGTCAAAATGATCCCCCAAAACACCCCCGTCTTATAATGGATCAAAGCGTATGTGTCGTCGACCGCTATTTTTAAATTCCTGTCAACTTTCGCTTATGATCACTGCTTAGATATCACAAACTTGACGAAGTCGTTCGTATGTGAAAGACAATGTGGTTGTTTAGAAGGTCGTATTAGGTCCCCCTAGCTTTCTGACTCGGTGTTGTTTGGCTGGTATTGCAATTCAGGCAGGGAAAGGACCTGACGTTAACGTATTACAATATCAGAGGTCAAAAGGTCATCTTGCGGCATTTAGTGCCGATTAATGTATTGTGGTATGATTTGATTTCAGTATTGTTATAGTATATGCATGTCGTATACTGTGTTATGTGTCGACATTTCGGTGTAAGAAGTTAGCCATGGCAAGATGGGCCGGATTGTTTATGTCTGAGACACTACAAGCCTTCGATGCTTTCATGTCGGAACCCTCAGTAGTTCTGTTTTTCAGTCGCTTGAACTAATGTGTTTTGTTTGGTTCGTATTTAATTGCTTTCCTCTTCTAACAGTGTTGTTATAATGTCTATATTTTCATTGAAGAAGCTGTTAAAACGTCTTTGCTGCTCGTTTGTTTGTTTTTGCCTTCACTAATGTTTCCTTTGTATTTTTGTTTCTTTTTTAAAACGATTATCATTTGTTTCAGTAGAACACGTTTTATGTGACTTGCTTTGATATATTGGCTGTATGTTGTCGTATACACCAATGTTTTGCTTTTGTCTGTTGTATTCTGTCCGTCTTTGATCTGTTTGTTTCGGTCAGCTTGTTTTTCATTTGCGATATTTTGTGGTTGTTGAATCGTCCTTCTGTAAGTTTTTTTCTGTGAAAAAAGTTTACTTTTCTGTCGAAGCCTTCTTTGTTGTTACATGCTCATCACTATCTTAACGTTTCGCCTTTTATGAATCCTTTGGCTGTGGCTGTCGGGTGACATGAGTCTTTGTGTAGGAATTGGAATGTATCTGTTGTTTTTGTAAGTGTTCTGGTGTCAATAATTTGTTTACTTTTATATCTTTTGCCTTTGAAGATAACTAGATCAAGACATATTACTTCCTATGTCGAACTTCAGTATGAGTTTATTTTATATATTCAATGTTGAACATTATATTAAAGAATTCTGTATGATCAACTTTTCTATTCCATGAAAGATCGCGAAAATGACATCTCTGAATTCGACAGAGGAAATATTGGTATTGACTGACTTTCATATCCAAGTCGTACAATGTAATATCAGCGATTTCTCGGGATGACGGAGAGCCAATTGAGCATCCAGAAATTTGTTAATAGAATTATTTCTTGTTGAATTCAAATGTCTTGCCTTCTAGTATGAGTGTTAACATGGTTAACATATACGCTGTGGGTATTGCAAACTACCCCAAAAGAGGGATAAAACTGCAGCAAGTAGAAATAAAAAAAACAGTTAAAAAATGGCCGACTAGCGGGAAATACAATACTTGTTAAAAGCAAAAGAATCGAACTGCAATAGTTAAAACAAACACAGTAAATACTGGCCGACCAGTGGCTTGCGATTTGCAAGTGTTTTATTTCCCGCTGTCTTTCAGTATTTTACTATGTATTTGTTTTAACTTGTTCCAGTTTATCTCTGCCATTTAACAAGTATTGTATTTCCATTAGTCGGCAAATTTTTAACTGAACTCTGTGGGTATATTTCTATCTTGTCACGTTCTTGTTTCATGCAAGGCTTTACAGAGAAGTTTGATCGCTTCACCGTAAATAGTGTTCGTGTACACAGACACAACGCCATGTGTGCCAAGAATTGTATCATTCATGACTCGTTATGTCTCGATATTCTGAAATGTCCGTTGAATATCGTATGTAATACATGTGGTTCGTTTTGTGACGATCGGTTCGATGTGGTAATTTATGAATTCAGGGATCTTGTGTTGGACTGGAATAGCCGCTAATGGTTAGCCTTTCTACAAATATCGTATCGCTGCGGAGTTTTGCGTACGTAAGGTGATGAATATAATTGCTGGGTTCGTGTAGTTTAGTTTGTAGGATCAAGGTATTTGTATGTATCAAAATCAATGTAGTTTTTATCGTTAATTCTTGATTAGGTACTTCAATTCTGATATTGTCAGAGTTGATAGCAGTTAGTTGCTTGTAGTATTGTTTTTGTTGACCTCTCTCTTTTACACTCGATTATGTATTCTTTTGTGTCCAAGATGGAAATGTAAAACAATAAATAAAGTGAACTACTCAGGGTTCCGAAACGAAAGCGTCAAAAGTATCACAGTGTCTAAGACATAACCGATCCGGTTTCGTATTGCCATGGCTATTTTATGACACAAAATGGCCGATACGTAACACAGTATTCAACATGAATATACTATACAGAAATAGTAACTAAGCAAATACTAATAAGACCATAATACAATACATTAAATTACACAATTCCCAACATAATTGAATAACCGATGTGTGGAGCCACGTTCATTTTTAAAGCTTTGACAATACCTTATAACCGACTGATAAGGAACCTGCCATGGCTTCTCAAACAAAGGGGAGTCTTGGACGAAAAACGGCACGTCATATCAGTAGCGTGGCTTTTTACACCTACATCTACGTAGATAATCCGGCTTTTATTGGGAAGTTCCTGTTTCACTTTTTTTGGGGGGGGGGTTGTTTTGTTTTGTTTTTTTTGGTAGTTTAGAACTAATTCATTAGTAATATGGTGTCTAAGATTAATAGGCGAGCGGCAGACACACCCATTTTTCACACTTAATGTACCCACCTTACATACGGCCACATCATACATCATTTGAAAGCTTATCATCTCTACTTCAAGAAAAATGACGATGTGGAGCTGCAAAGTAGGGCCGTAACCCCCTAATTTGCATAATTATCACCGGTACCCAATTTGCATAAATCCGATATAAAATTAAAAATTTCTTTGTTAACTACTGTAAACATACTTAAAAAATATCGAGTGATATATCAAATGAAAGGTATTTGCATGGAGAACACGAAATTGATATACATACAGATGTTAAAAGTGATTTTACTGAAATAGTTACATATTTATATTGAAAAACAATATTTCCACTTTGAATAGCGATATTTTAAAATTTTAACAAATGCAGCCACATCATACAGTCACATCATATGCCATTTGAAAGCTTGTTACCTCTACTTTAAGAAAATCGATGATGTGGAACTATCAAATTAGTCCGTAGCCCCCTAATTTGCATAATTCGCACTGTACCCAAATTGCATAAATCTTATATAAATTCCATTAAACTACTCTAAATACATTTTTATCTTTTAAACTATCGAGTGATATATCAAATGAAAGGCATTTGCATTTAAAACACAAATTTGATGTCAAAGACATATTCAAAGTGAGCTTATTGAAATATTTTCATATTTATATTGAAAAAAAATCAATATTTTCCCTGTTGAATAGCAGTTTTTTTAAAAAAATTAACACGTACAGCCACATCATACAGTCACATCATACGTCATTTGAAATCATGTTATCTTTACTTCAAGAAAATTGACAATAAGGAGCTGCAAAATTGGGCCGTAACCCCCTACTTTGCATAATTCACGCTAATACCCAATTTGCATAAATCCAATCTAAAATTACAAAATCAATGCTTAACTAACCTTAACATATTCTTATACTGTTGTATGATACTTGTATGAGAGGTATTTGCATGTAAAATAGAACTAAGAACTCAAAACGTGTATTGAAAATGTTGTTATTGAATATTTAAATCGAGAATATCTTGACTTATTTTTAATATTCATTAAAGTTGTGTACAAACTGCTCGAGTACGTTAAGGCGAGGCTCGAGAAATTTCTTATGAATATGCAAATTTGCACTAATAAATATTCATGTTTCCCTGAGCGTGCGCGCTCAGCTGATTCAACCCGGTCGCGGACGTGTATGGTGTGCGAGTACTCGCGAGTGTAGCCTTCGAGGCTTCAGCTCATGTGGGCAAAAGACCCAAACGGGAGATTTGGAACGGCTATTTATGTCACCCAACTTCACCGTTTCGGTCTTTGGCATATCAAGAGCATTTCAAAATGAACGCAGTTTGACGAAGGATATTGTGGCTACGCTATCATGGTTGCCGCCTGGGGTTGCCGCCATCAGCACATGTTGATCCCTGATGTGGCCCACCACTTGTTTTCGCCATCATTCATCAAAGACAGACAGGGGTGTTTTGCAACAACTGGTTGTCACTACTCACGACATGAACAAAAAAACGTCAGACACAAAGCGAGGTCGAGTATTTTATCGATCTCCAGAACTGCTGTCGCACCTACGCGATCGCTGAATGTGTGCTGAAATGGACGCGGCCGCCTCGTTACTAGGATACAGTCAGCTGTCTCTACCCATAAAGCATTGTATGTGGTCCCTGGATGGGCTTCCCCAGGGGCCTGCATAGGGATTCCCCGGGCCGGCTAGAGTCCCAAATTACGACAAGAAAATTGCCAAAATCCAGCCGCTAAACTTGTTATTTTTTTTAAATCGCTGATTTGAATATTATATTGACATGTTTGTCAATATCATGCTGGCAATTCTTTATCCCAGAAAGCAAGTGCAGGCACAGTTTGACCCCAATTACGCTCGTAATGGAGGTCGTCCGTCAAGGGTCAGCTGATATTTTGTGGCGAGTCATTAATACGGGGGCGAAATTTCTTACAGTATAGGTCGCACTAGTGATGGAAAGTGGGGTCAACGCGGACAGTGTGGTTATTTTCAGGATATGGGGGAGTCTACTGGCTGGATTCTGTGCTCGAACAGACAATACCATTTTCGAACCAAAAATACCGTTATTTAGTGAAATAAATTATTATTTCCGGGATTTTATCAACATAATACTATTTTGCGGAGTCGTTTTTGGACACCGTGGTGCGAAGCACCAAAGGTGTCCTATGTCGCCACAATGTCTGTGTGTGTGTCCGTCTGTCCGTCCGTCCGTCCGTCCGTCCGTCCGTCTGTCCGTCCGTCCGTAGACAGATTTTGTTCCACTCATAACTTAAGAACCCTTAGGTCCAATGTCATGCAATTTGGTATTTGGTATTATCATGATGAGACTTAGATCTGATTAGATTTTGGTGGGTGTGGCTTATTAATTAATTGCTCATTTGCATATTTTATGACTTTTTTCGTTCACACAGATATCTCAGAGACGCCTGGAGCGATTTCGTTCAAACTTAGTAAAAGGATAGTACTCTACCTCATACAGATGCATGTTGATTTGTTTCACAATGCGATCAAATTTGGCCGTGTTAGAGGACTTTTTAGTTTTCGCCTCCATAGACTCCCCTGTATAAGGCAATCCATAGACTCCCATGTATAAGGCAATCCATTGACTCCCATGTTTAAGGCCGTCCATAGACTCCCATGTATAAGGCAGTCCATAGACTCCCATGTATAAGGAAGTCCGTAGACTCCCATGTATAAGACAGTCCGTAGACTCCCATGTATAAGGCGGTCCATAGACTCCCATGTATAAGGCAGTCCATAGACTCCATGTATAAGGCAATCCATAGACTCCCATGTTTAACCCTTTCACCCCCAGTTCCCTGTATACAGGTCCAACTTAGTCATAGCAAACAATGGATTTGGGACAAACCATGGTGGTGAAAGGGTTAAGGCAGTCCATAGACTCCCATGTAATAAGGCAGTCCATAGACTCCCATGTATAAGGAAGTCCATAGACTCCCATGTATAAGGCAGTCCATAGACTCCCATGTATAAGGCAGTCCATAGACTCCCATGTATAAGGCAGTCCATAGACTCCCATGTATAAGGCAGTCCGTAGACTCCCATGTATAAGACAGTCCGTAGACTCCCATGTATAAGGCAGTCCATAGACTCCCATGTATAAGGCCAAGAAAAATAAAAATTTAGTTTCTCATCGTATTCATATTGCAAAAAGGATGCAGTGACACAGTTTTTAGTCCCCACAGATAAAGTCCAGGGGGCTCATAGATTGGGTCATGTCAGTCCGTCAGTCCATCCATGTGAGTCCATCCGTTCACGCAGATATCTCAGACGCTTTACAAAATGTCACGTGACCTTTGACCTCAAATATACATATTTGTCCATAACTCGGTAACCACAAGTGCTAAACCACAGTGTAACCTTCATATATGGTATGATGGGACACCCTATGATGCCACATATTGTACCTCATTAATTATTTGCATATCTAATTTTGAGCAAGCCAATAGAGCTAGAGGTCTGATTTTTGGTATATATGGATAACTTAGCAATACAATTTTTTTGACAAAATGTCACCTTGGTGACCTTTGACCTCAAATATACATATTTGTCCATAACTCAGTAATCACTAATGCTACACCCTTCATATTTGGTATGATGGGACACCTTATGACGCCACATATTGTTCCTCATTAATTATGTGCATATCTAATTTTGAGCGAGCCAATAGAGCCAGAGGTCTGATTTTGGTATGTACGGATAACTTAGCAATGCTATTTTTTTGACAAAATGTCACGTGACCTCAATTACCTTTGACCTCAAATATACATATTTGTGCATAACTCAGTAACCACAAGTGCTACACCCTTCATATTTGGTATGATGGGACACCTTATGACGCCACATATTGTACCTCATTAATTATGCACATATCTAATTTTGAGCGAGCCAATAGAGCTAGAGGTCTGGTTTTTGGTATATAGGGATAAACTTAGCAATACAATTATTTTGACAAAATGTCACGTGACCTCGGTGACTTTGACCTCAAATATACATATTTGTCCAAAACTCAGTAACCACAAGTGCTACACCCTTCATATTTGGTATGATGGGACACCTTATGACGCCACATATTGTACCTCATTAATTATGCACATATCTAATTTTGAGCGAGCCAATAGAGCTAGAGGTCTGATTTTTGGTATATAGGGATAACTTAGCAATACAATTTTTTTGACAAAATGTCATGTGACCTCGGTGACCTTTGACCTCAAATATACATATTTGTCCATAACTCAGTAACCACAAGTGCTACACCCTTCATATTTGGTAGGATGGGACACCTTATGACGCCACATATTGTACCTCATTAATTATGCACATATCTAATTTTGAGCGAGCCAATAGAGCTAGAGGTCTGATTTTTGGTATATAGGGATAACTTAGCAATACAATTATTTTGACAAAATGTCACGTGACCTCGGTGACCTTTGACCTCAAATATACATATTTGTCCAAAACTCAGTAACCACAAGTGCTACACCCTTCATATTTGGTATGATGGGACACCTTATGACCCCACATATTGTTCCTCATTAATTATGCACATATCTAATTTTGAGCGAGCTAATAGAGCAAGAGGTCTGATTTTTGGTATGTAGGGATAACTTAGCAATACAATTTTTTTGACAAAATGTCACATGACCTTTGCCCTCAAATATACATATTTGTCCATAACTCAGGAACCACAAGTGCTACACCCTTCATATTTGGTATGATGGGACACCTTATGACGCCACATATTGTACCTCATTAATTATGTGCATATCTAATTTTGAGCAAGCCAATAGAGGTAAATGTATGATTTTTAGTATATAGGGACAGACTATAGGATAGAAATTTTTGGACGAAATGTCATGTGACCTCGATAACCTTTTACGTAAAATACACGATTATGTCAATAAATAAGTAACCACAAGTGCTATGTCCTTTATATTTAGTAGGATGGGAGACCTTATGACAACACATGCTTTACCTCGTTAATTATGCCCATATATAATTGTGGGCAAGCCAATAGAGCTAGAGGTCTGAATTTTGGCATATATGGATTAATTAGCAATACAATGGTTTTTTTTTCCAAAATGTCATGTGACCTTGATGACCTTTGACCTTGAATATGCATATATATGCATTACTTCATAGATCTGAACATATACACTCCAGTGATACTTCTTAATGACCTCATTTCCCTGCCCCATCAAGACTAATACTCCTATTACAAGTGGGGACTATGTCAATGTCAATGACTTGTTACTTCTATACAGAATATTATCTCACATAGTGAGTGTCTGAATATTATTCTGAATTGTATTCCAAAGCACATTCTGAAAGGACTCTTCTGGAATATACAGAATATTATCTCACATAGTGAGTGTCTGAATGTTATTCTGAATTGTATTCCTAAGCACATTCTGAAAGTAACTCTTCTGAAAATTTCACATTCTTTGCCACTGCACCATCTCCCTAATACATACTGGTGACCCACGGTGTCCACTCAAGTCTCACTTTGATTTATAAAATACATAAACAAAGTTTGACTAATACGGAAGGATGTGCCGATTTAGCCAGTAAAACCGAAACGCACTCGTCGATAGAGGGCGCCCTTGCGGGAGCCGTGCCTTAACATACTCGAGTGCAAATATTGCCCCGCTTAATGGAGAAGAAATATCTGAACTTTGTTTTGCAATTGATATTTGTTTTTTGAGGATACGCACACTTGGACCTTTCCGCGTCAAATTCCAATTTAATTGAACAAAAAGGAACATAATAGCTGTGTGTTGGATAACCCTTGTGCATTATTAATGTGTTTTTAGTTTGAATTTCTCTAGAAATCTTGTTTTGATTGATAATAACTTGTTACCGCATTTGTGTAACATCGACCATATCAGTTCAAATATTTTGCTTGTGTAGACGGAAGGCACTATATTTCATCTCATCACATTAATTGCTGCCTAGAATGTACATGTATATATCTAAATTGCTTTCGATTAAGATAAACACATTGCTTGGGTTAGTGTTTCATGGTGAATACTTTGAATAACTTACTTCTCTTTGTTTTAAAAAAGACGTAACTATGGCAGAAAAAGTCAGCCCACTGAAGTTTTCAAAGAAAAAACGACTTTCTCTACACTTTGGCAAATGCCTCATTTGTCAAGAAAATATTAATAGTGAGAAACTGTCAAAAGCGACAGATTCTGGACAAAGTTCTGTGTTGTCCGCATCATTGGCGAGGGCTGATGATCTGCATCGAAGGTTGACAGATGAGTTTGACAGTTTAGAAGATGTGCCACAAATAATGTATCACAGAAGCTGCTTTCAGAGATATACAAGTAAATCGAATTTGGCCCATATTAGAGATGTACGGTGCTTTTCGAAAGACAATGCGGAGCAGGCCATGCCACATTCTAGTACTACCGTAACTACAAGGGCAAGTGTGCCAGCCACAGATTGGTCATGCTGCATCATTTGTTTGAAAAAAAACACAAGCAGGACAAAAAACTCTGTAAAATAGAAACATTTACAAGAGTCGCCAATCTAAGGGATTCGGCAGAATTAAGAAAAGATGAAAGTATGCTGAGGAGAATATCAGATGAAGACCTCATAGCCAAGGATGCGGTTTATCACAGAGACTGTCTTTCGACATACTTAAGTAAATCAAATCTTCGGGCAATGAGGCAATCCTCCACCTCGGCTGCAACAACAGAGTCCTGTCATGATAATGCATTTCATCGTTTGATTAAGAAGATAAATGACGATCTTATGCACAATAAGCGAGCACTCTTACTTTCAACATTGCTACTGCAATACAAAACACTACTTCCTCCAGATGTAGATTCCGAAAGCTACACCAGCAATAAATTAAAAGCACGGCTGGAGAAATACTATGGTTCTGCTATTTCATTTCATGCACAACATGGACAAGGTAAATCTACTTTTGTTATCTGCAGTACAATTACATTGGCAGATGCTATGCACGCTGCAAATGAACTTAAGCAAGAACTACATTCATCAGCACAGATGGTGGATATTTTGAAAGTCGGTGATGAGACTCAAAACTGCAGAAATGGTGTTGTACAATGCTGCTACGATTCTTCGTGGTGAAATAGCTAAAATGAAACTCTCTGATGATTATCCAAATCCAGAAGAAATCAGTTTAGAAATTTCCGATTCAGTTGTACCCAGGTTACTACAACAGCTAGTCCTTTGGTTAATTGATACCAAAGCTTATAATACTGGTAACAACGAGTACCCTCCCGAAGTAGACATACACAGACGATGTCTTGCAATTGCTGAGAGTATAATATTCAACAGTTCCTAAATGATCACCCTGCTCCACATGGGTCTTGCTGCCCAGTTGCACCATGAGTTTGGATCGCGTCACTTAATTGATACTCTGCATCAACATGGTTTTTGCATTGGGTATGATGAACTTAGACGTTTTCTAACTGCCACTGCTAAAGCTGAAATAGGCAGACTACAAGGAGGAGATGTATTCATTCCAAATGGTATCGTACCACGTGCTGAGAACGGGAGACTAATTCAAGAAGGAGATGATAATGTAGACATTAACGCAGAAACAATTGATGGGAAGAATACCTTCCATTCAATGGCTAGAGTGGTGTTCCAGGAACAGCCATTGGTTTACAGACATCAACACAACGCATGTCAGTAAAGCGTGGAGCAGAAAAGTCGCTTACTTTTCAAGGATTATCTTAGTCACTCATCCAATGCATACCATTTGAAAAACCACAGAGACGCCCAGAACCAACACGCCAAAATGATGTACTCCAGACAATAAACTCGTGCATTTTAAATTTTAAAGCTGTGCGAGATATTTCGTGGTGCCTATTGCGACTACTTCCTCGTGATATGCTACCAATACCGATTGATATTGATATCGTGCACACTCAGGTGGTTCCATTTTGGACTGGGTTCAATCACAAACTGGCCAATAAGAGGAACACCTACACAGCAGTTTCATATGCACCGATCATTGATGCTAAACCTTTTGATATTACTACAGTCTATACCACCATGGTGAAATGTAAGAAAATATCCACAGCTTTAGGCCAACGCAATTCTGTACAAACCATGGATCAACAGCTGTATACAATAGCAAAACAAGTTAAATGGTCTCATCCAGGTGAACTTGATGACACCGTGCTTCGTCTGGGAGGTTTTCACAGCCTTTGTTGCTTCATTTCGTGTATTGGCAAATTCTGGGGAAAAAGCAGGATTGCTAGTCCTACTTGTTGATTCTGATGATTATGCAGCAGCTACAGCAGAACAAATGCTTGCTGGAAAGCAGTTCAACCGTGCTGTCCGTGGTTTAACCCTGGTTTAACCCTAGTCTTTGAAGCACTGACAGCTGTGAAGTTATCCTCATTTATTAAATGGTGTGATCGTGATGGAAGTAATCACATCATTCCTACCACTGTTTGGCAGTTGCTGGCTGATGCACAGAAAGTATTGCAATATGAACAAGGTGAAGCCTTACAACAAACCCTCAAGAATGTGGATCGTGCAATAACAGACAATATACTACCATTATTACAAGATTTCAACGCATGGGGACATTCTGAATCTCCTATATTCAAATTTTGGGATCACTTTCTGCAGGCCGTGCAAATACTCCTGTTAAATGTCCGTGCAGAGCGAGAAGGAGATTGGAAACTTCACCTACATACACAGCGATCTATGCTCCCATACTTCTTTGCAGAAATAAAGTAAACTATTCCAGATGGACACCCGTCTACATCAGTGATATGCTAAACCTCCCACATGATGTTCAAAGTGCCTTTGAATCAGGTCAGTTTGCTGTACGTCAATCCCCTGGATCCTTAATGGGATTTGGAGCGATATGGGAGTAGAAAAGACTGTAATCAAAGACACCAAAGGTAGCAGTGGCATTGTTGGGCTAACAAGAAAGAAGCCAGCACTAATCAGATGGACACTTACCAGACATGTGATGAGCAAATATGCCAAAGCCTTGGCTGAAAGAAGTGGGCTTTCAAGTATTTTGGAAGACAAATTACACAAACAGGAGTTTGCATCTGTGTTGCAAAGGTATGAAGAGCATGTGAGAACCCTCACCAGTCATGTCATCAACAACATGACGAATCCATTTGATCCTGAAACACACCCACAAGTGCTTATCAACATATCTACAGGATTACATGCAGAACCTGAAATACAAGAATCTCTTCTGAAAATAACCAGTATTGGTGAAGAACAGATAGAGAACTTTGTAAAGGCTACCCTACAATCTGGTGGAACCCGCAGCTTTTTTAGTCCAATCAAGAAATCTGGTGTAAAAACCTTTGGTGGCATGGCAAAGAAGAAAAAACTCAAGTCCAGCAAGACTGGGACAATAACAGTTGCAGTAAGTCCGGAAATAGTGTTCCGCAGAGCCCTATCATTAGCAAGCTACAGAGATAATGTGTCGATGGCCACAATTCTCAGTCATCCAATAGGACCAGTGCCAGCATCACTTTTCCATGTGGATGGCACAATGAGGAAATCAAATAAAGCGGAATTAGCACACCAACTTGAAGCTCAAGTTGAAGTGATCAGCAATCTACCTGAAAGTAACAAAAGCCAAACCATATACATACGAGATGCCATGGCTGTAATTCAAATGATGGCAGGCGACAAAGTCCATACATTTGATGATGCAGGTGTTGAGAGGCTTTGAGAAAGCCATGACGGTAGTTGAGGTGTTCGACAGGTATGATAGCAGTATGTCTGTCAAAACTGCTGAGAGACAACGAAGAACAGGACATAGGGTAGGGAACAAGCAGTAACAAGTGATTGATGGACGTCCAGTACCTCCATGGAAAAAGTTCCTTAATGTTACAGCTAACAAACAGGCTCTTATAACATTTCTCTGTGAGTATATGGTTAAACATACAAGGCAAAATGTTCCTGCGCATTGCAAACTTATTCTTGCTGGCGGCTTCTCAAATGGTGAAATAACAATGTCTATAACTGGTGATGGCCTTGAGGAAAACCATAATCTATTCAGTAGCCAGGAAGAAGCGGACACCAGAATGCTATTGCATGCTACAGCTGCCAATGATGATTTTAGATCACTCGATGTTAGTGGTACCATCTTTATCAAGTCAGCTGATACAGACGTCTTAGTTCTAGCTCTCCACTATTTCCCAAAAATGGAAAACGTAGAACATATGTGGATTGAAACAGGAATCATAACCAGTACAACTAACAAGCGCCGTTTTATTCCTGTCCATGCGATTTGCAGCTCTATTACGACAGATTTTTGTAATATATTACCTGCAGTACATGCACTAACTGGATGTGACTCTGTCTCGTCTTTCTTTGGTGTTGGAAAGAAGTCTGTATTCAGTCTTGTGAAATCTAAGGGAGCTGACCGCTTTTTAAATCTCGTTAAACTTGGGGACTGCAGTGATAATCAGGTCGCCACTTCAGCTGCAAGATCATTGGTAGCTATAATGTACGACCAGAAAGAAAAAATGAAAGATAGCCATGGGGATCTTAACCAACTGCGTCTAAAGCTAGTGAGCAGTAAGGATAGGTCATTGGCTAAGCTACCACCATGTGAAGCCAGTTTCGATGAGCATGTGAAGAGAGCATCATGGCAGACAAAGATATGGATGTCTTCTCATATTGGTATGCCAGATATTGGCTCGCCACTGCAGCATGGATGGCATAAAGAAGGTGATCAAATACGGCCAATTTATTTCAAGGGTCCTATGGCATCTGAACTAATGCAAGACCTGATATGCAAATGTTCCAGTAGAAATAACTGTGTCAACAATTGTGTCTGCTGTCAAATTAATCTTGCCTGCACAGACTTGTGTTCCTGCCAAGGCGGAGATAACTGTGGCAACCCTTTTACTAGAGGCGATGCTACTGAAGAAGAGGATGATGAATTACAGGAATTGCTTGAATTACTCGAAATGAATGATACTGTATTGCCATGAGTTATAAGTATCATGAATCACACCATTTTCGACTGCAGCTTACTCTGACACATTATTTCGGCTACACAGTTATTTTCACTACTATAATAGTGTGGTTCACGTGGATCTTTCTTTTTGTCTGAAAGTATTAGTAATTGGTGATGTTTCCCAACACATTTTTGAGAACAAATGTTGGTGTTCAAATAATTTACATGTTAAAAAATCAATATCAAAAGGTTTATATTGTTTTGCTTATGTTGCCATGGTTACAATATTACAAGACGGTGGTAGTATTCTAAAGTGTTATTAATAGGTTTTCCTTTGCTCTGAATAGGTATATTATACTACTAAAATTACGCATATTTGGAGAAATAGCCTCTGACCTATACAAACCAGACATGGATATATGATAATATTGCAAACAAGAAGAGCTAATCATATGTTGTAAAATATGTATTCATCAAAAGAAATATCCGTTTTAAAAATTCATTTCAGCTATTGGTTCTCCATATGGTGAGCAATTTTTTATATCACAATGCTTGTGGATGCATTGATCTTTCTGTTCAAATTTTTTAAAAACCATTATTCTAAAGGGAAACATTTTGTTTTAATAAAAATATGAAAATTTTTCATTAATAGCACTTTAAATGTCTCTCTGAATATCATTTTTGTATTCTGCATGCAAATACCTTTCATTTGATACATCATTTGATAGTATAAAAGTGTGTTCAGAGTGGTTAATATGCATTTTCTCATTTTCTAGCGCATTTATGCAAATTTGGTACCTGTGTGAATTATGCTAATTAGGCGCCATAGCCCTACTTAGCAGTTCCACATTGTCAATTTCTGGAAGTAGAGATAACAAGCTTTCAAATGATGTATGATGTGGCTGTATGATGTGGCTGTATGTGTTAAAATTTTTAAAATACCGGTTTATTAAAAGGGAAAATATGTTTTTCAATATAAATATGAAAATATTTTTGCAAAATCATTTTTAATATCTTTTTCGATATGATTTTTGTGTTTTGCATGCAAATACCTTTCATTAGATATATCACTCGATAGTTTTGAAGTATGTTTAGAATAGTTAACAATAAATTTCTAATTTTATATCAGATTTATGCAAATTGGGTACCGATGAAAATTATGCAAATTAGGGGGTTACGGCCCTACTTGGCAGCTCCACATCGTCATTTTTCTGAAGTAGAGATAATAAGCTTTGAAATGATATATGATGTGGCCGTATGTAAGGTGGGTACATTAAACTCCTAAAATAAGGCCCTTTTTGTTGGTTTGCCGCTCGCCTATAACACCTGACCATTGCATAGGGCTGGGGATCATTAAAAATGGTGAAGACAGCAAATTTATCCAATCACTACACGTACACATTTTGTATTATGCATCAAAAGCATTGGGCTTATCTAACATTAGCAGATAAACATCTAGAACGGTAGTATTGGTGGATGTTTTTATGATCCAAACCAGGCCAGTTTCTATATTTGGAAAAGTTTGAATGTGAAACAATCATACAAGATAAAAAAAACCGGATACACACTACACGGGAAGTCCTTCTAAAATAATATAAATGAAATTAATACTATCAAAGTATACAAGAGAGCCATCTGATTCTTTTTTTACGATCAGTACTTCTTCTTCAGCAGAGTCACTTTTCAATAACTGGCTTTCTGTAATTAAAGAATGAAATGTGTTATTTCGAGCTCTGGCATCGAATGCAATTAATAACGGAGAAAGAAAATCTCCGGTTTATGTGCAAAATTTTTTGATAAACGATGTGTTATCAATTTATATCGAAAAGGAATTTCCATTTCTTCCAGAAAAAAATACGTATTTTGACACAGGAATTGATTACGTATGTGTGAGAGCTATCGTTTTAAACTTTATACTGAAAGGTACTTTCAGAATAACTAAACTACCGCGGAATGTTTCTAGCCAACAACATAGATGTAATAAACATACATTTCACTTTATTTTGGGGAAATATATATTGGACACGCTGCATCGCCTTACGGGCGAGACCACACAATTGATCTCTAAAGAATTGAACGTTCGAAACATTGAATCTTGGACATTTGACATACTGACACACTAATAGCAGATACACGCGTATGAATAAACATGCACATAAGTATCAGCTGGGTGAGATGTTGCGATGTATTTGAATCCAATCTGACGTAACAGAATCCATAAATGAACAAAGGTCGAAACATTGATCGGCATACGGTAACATTTATATGATCATGAATTACATTCGATGTACTAAAAGACGGGTTGGAGCTGTTTTAAGTCACTAATGGTTTATGCAAACATGTTGCTTTTACCCTTGAATCTTGCTGTTAGTGAATGCAATGAGTCACTCGTTCAAATACTCTTTTTTCTTTATTCTGCGACTCGAAATTAGCTCACGTGTTCACACACGTGGGCTAATGCCATAGCGATGTCTGTCTGTCTGTCCGTGTGTGTGTGTGTGCGCGTCTGTCTGTCTGTCTGTGTGTGTGTCTGTGTGTCTGTCTGTTTACAAGATAACTCAAAAATGCCTGAACAGATTAAAGTAAGATTTGGTGCACAAAATTTCATGAATCTTTTCACAGATGACAATCTCAGAACATCATGATGATATTGTGAGTTTCATGTCAATTATCTGGCTCATTTGCTTTTTTATGAACTTTTGTTATTAGTGACATAACTCTGAAATTCCTGCACCGAACTTGATGATACGTGCAACTAGTATTGATATGATATATATCTAATTATACTTTTACGCATTGGGCACTGTCAAGTTAATAATCGCTCATTTGCATATTTTATGAAGTTTTGTAATTAGTCATGAATCTCCAATATAACTCTACCAAATAAGATGAAATCTGCCGCAGATACTGATCCGACTGTTATCAAACTTTGGTCTAAAGCATTTAGTGGTGTAAAGATAATTAATGTTCATTTGCATATCTAATTAACTTTGTAATTTGGTATGTCACTTTGAAAATGCGGCACCCGATTCAGTGAAATCTGGTGCAGATATTGATCTGATAAATATCTAATTGAGCTGAGAAACATTTGGCAGTGTCAAGTTAGCAAATAGCTCATTTTGCATATTTAATGAATTTTCGGAATTAGTCATATAACTCAGAAATAACTTCACCAAATGTGATAAAATCTGCTGCAGATAATGATCCAACATATATCTAATGGTGGTGTAGAGCATTTAGTTGTGTGAAGTTAATTATGGGTTCATTTTGTTACGTGCAGAGAAAACGAACAAAAGGGTGAACTCAGCAGTTTCCGTTTAAACAAAATTTATTACAAAAATAAAACTAATTGCTAAGTCAGGGATAGAGTACAAGCTTTAAAAGTGTACAGACTACTTATCTCAGCTGGGACGGCAAAGCTCCAGTCTCAGAGTTGTAACAGTCAGTCGGATGAATGAACAGTCCTTTGGCTTGCAGGCTTGAAGCAGCACAAAGTCCACAGTATAAATCCAGCGTTGGCAGTGAAGGTCTTGAGAAGTCTTGAGAATGACTGCTGGAGTTTAGTAACACACAAGAGACACGATCCCAAAAGTCTGACTGGAAGCTGTGCACGTCCCTTTTATACACATGTGCTTACATAAAGGCATATAAGAACAATCTAGAACTTTTATTGACATGCTAATTACTGTTTTAAAATTATCTCTCTTACACAGCTAACTAAATTTCTAGAACATTCCAAACATGACTAATTGAATTCAAGGTTGTGAGGTCATTAAGGGCAGTGACCTTGAGAATGTTCTAGACTAATTGAACTCAGGTCATGATGAGTGTGGGGGAATGACCTACATAACACACCCCCTCTTCAAAAGGAAAATTTTTCAAAGAAAAAAAATTTCTTTTACAAATGTAATCTTAAAAGTGTGAACAACAATAAACTCTAAATACGAGAGAGACAGTCTGCAATTAAATTGTCTCTGCCTTTGATATGTCTAATGTCAAGATTAAACTCCTGTAACATTAAACTCCATCTTAGCAATCTCTGATTTTTGCCTTTAAATTTCTGCAGAAAAACAAGAGGGTTGTGATCAATATAAACCACTATTGGCTGATTTGAAGAAGTAACATAAACTTCAAAATGCTGTAAAGCTAATATCAAAGATAAACACTCTTTTTCAATCGTAGAGTAGTTTCTCTGGGATTTGTTAAATTTGCTAAATTTGTTAAAAATAGCAAACAGGATGATCTGTCCCATGACTATCCTCTTGCAATTTGGTATTGGAAAACTTGAAATGGCACTGAATTTGGCATAAAATATGTATGGCAAAGTCCGGTTATTTTATAGAGTTTGATAAAGTCATTGTTCGGCAAATACTTGGCTTCCTCCTGGAGATATTCCGCTTTCGCAGGATTCAGTCTGTCTGGATGTTGCTCCACTGGATTACTGTCGCAGACATCTTCGTTGTGATAGGTGATGTTTGTCTTCGTTGGAATATCTTGGAACAAATGTTCATAGATTGGTTCTTTCAGCTGTTGTTGTTGTTCTGGCTGGAGGTGTGCCAACTTTGTAGACTCCAGCGTGTCCAGGATTTCTGAGTTCTGAAGCTTGACCGAGCCCAGCTTTGAGTTTAGAGTATTTTCACTCAAGTCAGTTTCAGTATCACTATCTTCATAATGGCCAGAACTGACTGTACTGACAGGCTGAGTTATAGTAGGATTATCCCTATCCAAATATGGCTTAAGCATATTTATGTGACATAGCTGTTTTTTTTTTCGCCTGTCAGATGTTATTATGATGTAATTTAAATCGCTCAATTTTTTATCAATTAGGTATGGCCCAAAGTAACGAGCATGGAGTGGTTTGCCAGGAATTGGAAGTAGAACAAGAACTTTTGACCTGGTTCAAACTTCCGTTTTGAAGTGCTTTTATCATATTTGATTTCATTGACTGCTGAGATGACTCAAGATTTTCTCTGGCTAATTCACATGCTTTAGAGAGTTTTGTACGAAAATCTGACACATATTGCAAAATATTCACACAATCATCATTGTCTGATAGGAATTTCTCTTTAACAAGCTTAAGTGGGCCACGGACTGTATGTCCGAAAACAAGCTCAAATGGGCTAAAACCAAGAGACTCTTGAATTGACTCTCTAACAGCAAAGAGCAGAAAATGAATTCCTTCATCCCACTGCCCCTCTGTGTCAAAACAGTAGGTCCTAATCATGTTTTTCAAAGTTTGATGAAATCGCTCAAGAGCACCCTGACTTTCTGGATGATAGGCGGATGACCTATACTGTTTAATGCCTAGCTGATCCATTACTTGTTGAAAAATACCAGACATAAAGTTGGAGACTTGATCGGACTGGACACATTTAGGGAGACCGAATAAAGTGAAAAATTTGACTAAAGCTCTCACTATAGTCTTTGTCTTTATGGCTTCGCTCGGGGAACCGAGTTGATGTACACATTATTGTCAGCATGTACTCATTTCCTGATCTTGTTTTTGGTAGGGGCCCAACACAGTCTATTAGTATCCTACTGAATGGTTCTTGAAATGCAGGAATTGGCTGTAAAGGGGCCTTTGGAATGGTCTGATTCGGCTTTCCTACCATTTGACATGTGTGACAAGTTTTACAGAAATGTGCTACATCCTGCCTGAGATTAGGCCGATAAAGTGACTGAGAATTTTATGATAAGTTTTCCTGACTCCTAAATGACCAGCCCAGGGGGTTTCATGGGCCAGGCGCAATATTTCAGCACGGTAGGGCTTTGGAACCACAATTTGATGTTTTATAGCCCAATCGTCATCAACCGAAACATCTGGAGATCTCCATTTACGCATGAGAATACCAGATTTTGTATGATAGGAAACAGAGCTATCTGAAGTTTTATCTTCATCATCTACCCTGTCAAACAAAGACAAAATATCTGGGTCTTTGTGTTGTTCTGCAATGAGATTTGATCAAGAAAATGTCTGACTTTGGTCAGCAGAAGTTTTACTGGAAGTTTCAAATTCACGAGGGATAACGGAATGCTCCGTGTCAAACACCTGACTGAGAAAGGTGTCATTTAAGTCAACATCTGTGACATTATTTTTGAGAGTATTTTGATTCTCAGAAGTTTTCTTTGACATGGCTCGAGTAATTGCACATGAAGGAAATAAATCAGGTATCTCTTGTTCAATTGGCTCTGGATCCTGATCTAAACTAGGATTATCAGTCACAAGTGGATTAGTAATGACCTTGTCCCCAGCAAGGTCGTTTCAAGAAGAAGGTGAATACCTTCAAAAGGCAAAAAAAGGCCTTATACCTAAAGTCACAGGTCCAAAAACAAAGTCCGAAGACAAATAGTTATTATGGAGAGGAACAGGAATAAAGTCATTGCAATCTACCCCCTTAATAAGAACTTTAGAACCTGAAAATGACTTTTCAGAAAACGGCAGGGTATCTGCCAACAAAAGAGACTGGGAAGCCCCGGTATCTCTTAAAATTTTGACAGGGGTAGCGGAAGAGAAATCACTAAAAAGTGATATAAAACCATCATGAATAAATGGTTCGAAAATACCCATAATGCTATCTTGAGAAGAATTGACCTTGACCTCATTAATTGGGGATAAGAGGGGTTTAACCTCAGAAAATGTGTTGCACACATTATTAGACTCTAATTGAGTTGATGAAGAAATAAAGCCGGTGGGCTTAGATCCACTTTGACCACTTTGACCTTCACGTTTTCTTTTCAATTTGAAACAATCTGACATTAAATGGCCGTCTTTCTTACAATAATTACAAGAAAGGTGTACCGAACTGTTTGTCAGAAGGAGATTGAGACTTGGGATCTGATGATGTGGGAGTGTTACTTGAATTTTGTGAACTGTTGTCATTTGATTTTCTACTCTCCTTTGAAAAATTCTTGGATGAAAAGGACGAGTTAAATTTACCTGCATTGTTTCTGTATGAAAAGGACTGGGATGGTTTGCTGAGAAATGAAGATTTGTGGGTCAATGAATAATCATCGGCCAAACGTGCAGCAACCTCCAATGTATCTGCCTTTTGTTCATTGATAAACGTCTTGATGCCACTCCGGATGCACCTTTTAAATTCCTCAATCAAAACAAGTTGTCGTAATTTGCCATAATTCTGACTGACCTTTTCAGAAGAACACCAACGGTCGAACAGTTGTTCTTTTGTCCGAGCGAATTCAACATAAGTTTGATCCTTCACCTTCTCACAATCCCTAAATTTCTGACGGTAAGCTTCAGGCACCAACTCATAACCCTTGAGAATTAATTCCTTCACAGAATCATAATTTGAAGCCTGCTCTACTGACAACTGAATGTAAATTTCTCTGGCTTTACCCACCAAAGCACTCTGCAAAAGCATAGACCAGGACTCCTTAGGCCAATTCAGACTCTGAGCAATTTTCTCAAAATGAAGGAAATATTTATCAACATCCTTTTCTTGGAAAGGGGGAACTAACCTGAAATGCTTAGTGATGTCAAACTTGTCTGAAGGGAAGAATTTTCTTGACTGTCCAAGCTCTAAACGTTTTATTTCTATCTGTAATCACTGTTCTTCTAATCGGAATTCTTTTTCTCTCTGTTTATTCTTCCATTTGCAATCTTTCCTGCCTTTCCCTTTCTTCCATTTGTAATTCTTTTTCTTTTCTAATGCCAATTTTTTAAGCTCCAAATCTGCCTGTATTTCTAATTTTCTTAGTTCAAAGGCAGACTCGGGCTCATAATCTTTCAGGATGGATTCCTCAAATTGGCCTAAATCAGCTAGATGTTTGGCAATACGGTACTGGTACTCTTGCGCATAGATCTTTTGACTTCTACTTTCAGGAAATTGGCTAGTGTTATGAGGTCGTCTTTTCTGAGGGAATCAAATGTGTCCTGATCAAGATCATCCATTTCCTCTGGTTTAAATTCCGCCATGATAAAATTTCGCTGAGTTCACAGTATACAGTAGTTTTGAAAAAGCTGTCAAAGTGTTGTCAGACGGCTCAAAATATTCGTATCCCTGACAAGCCCCCAATTTGTTACGTGCAGAGAAAACGAACAAAAGGGTGAACTCAGCAGTTTCCGTTTAAACAAAATTTATTACAAAAATAAAACTAATTGCTAAGTCAGGGATAGAGTACAAGCTTTAAAAGTGTACAGACTACTTATCTCAGCTGGGACAGCAAAGCTCCAGTCTCAGAGTTGTAACAGTCAGTCGGATGAATGAACAGTCCTTTGGCTTGCAGGCTTGAAGCTGCACAAAGTCCACAGTATAAATCCAGCGTTGGCAGTGAAGGTCTTGAAAAGTCTTGAGAATGACTACTGCTGGAGTTTAGTAACACACAAGAGACACGATCCCAAAAGTCTGACTGGAAGCTGTGCACGTCCCTTTTATACACATGTGCTTACATAAGGGCATATAAGAACAATCTAGAACTTTTATTGACATGCTAATTACTGTTCTAAAATTATCTCTCTTACACAGCTAACTAAATTTCTAGAACATTCCAAACATGACTAATTGAATTCAAGGTTGTGAGGTCTTTAAGGGCAGTGACCTTGAGAATGTTCTAGACTAATTGAACTCAGGTCATGATGAGTGTGGGGGAAATGACCTACATAACAATTTGCATATTTAATGAACTTTGTAATTAGAGATTTTACTCCAAAATTACAGTATTATGCTTGACGAAACTTGCTACAGATGTCGATCTGATAAACATCTAATTGTACTGAGAAGCATTGAGCAGTGTCAAGTTAAAAAATGGTTCATTTGCATATTTCATGAAGTCTTATAATTAGTCATATAACTCCGAAAAACTGCATCAAATGTGAAAACTGCTTCATATATTGATCCGACAGATATCCGACTGTGTTGTAAAGAATTTAGTAGTGTGTAGTTAGTTAAGGGTTCATTTACATATTTCATGAGCTTTGTAATTAGGTATATAACTCTGAAATTATGGCACCAAATTTAGTTAAACCTTCTACAGATATTGATCTGATAAATATTTAATTGTGCTATGAACAGTGCCAAATTAATTACGGGCTCATTTGCATATTTAATGAACTTTGTAATTACTGATATTTCTCTAAAAGTACAGCATTAAAGTCAATGAAACGTGCTACGAATGTTGATCTGATGGATATCTAATTGTCCAATGAAGCATTGAGCAGTGTCAAGTAATTTGTGTATTAAAGAAAGTTTTGTAATTAGTGCTTAAACTCTTAGAATACTATGCAAAGTTGATAAAACCTGCTACATATAGTGATATAACAGATATCTGATTGTTCTGTGAAGCGTACTACTATCAATGAAAACGTTGTTAAACACGTGAGTACATTAAGTTCACATCTGGTTTTACTTATAAATATGCAAACTGTGTGTTTTGTTCATTTCCCCCTCATAAAAGAAAACCCCTTGATTGGTGTGACTTGTAAGTTCAGAAACTTTGTCAGTTAGTACCTTTTACTACAGCTAAATGTTTATTTATTATACACGGTTCACAATGTTAACATCGCCTACGTCGTTTTTATGTTGTAGGAAGAATCAACAGCATTGCTTGCAGCTTCTAAAGAAGGTCATACAGACGTCGCTAAAGTCCTGGTTAAACGCGGCGCAGATGTCAATGCTAAGGACAAGGTAAGTAAATGTAACACGGTACCCGATATTGATATATGAATCATAATGCTTTAACACTTAAATGCACTTGAAACGGAATTGTCACTTTTTTGATAATAACATCCAAGCGAAGCCAATACACTCATTTTACAAAGGTCAAAATTAAGCATAGCGACAAATGGTGTGTAAGTGTTTGCTGGGCTTTCAGAGCAAGTGTACCAACAAAAACGCAGTATCCCAGGTATAGAGTGCACCATAGAAAAGGCGTTCATACAGGAACACTTGTGTGAACATATTTGCTGGGCTTTCAGAGCATGCGTTCCTGCAATAGCACAGTATCCAATGTAAACAATGAACCACAGTAACGAAGTTCATACATAAACAATTTTGTGTAAATGTTGGCTAGGCTCTCACCAATGTTTGTCGAAACTTGGCGTTGTGCTAACAAATTTGTTGCTCCGGTAAAGCAACAACAGCAGCATCCCTGAAGAGCTGCGCATGCGGTGGTGGCTCGCCCTTGTCAACTTTGATGTCACAAAGAGAAAAACTGTGCGGTGTCTCCATGCCAGCATTCCAACTTTTCCCCACACAGAAACTGGCCAGCTTGGGATTATAACACATGCATAATACTATTGGTCTCTATGTTTTTCTACAAATAATAGATCACCCCAACGTTTTAACACCTTTCGCGAATCGCGTATGTGATTGGATAAAATGTTTGTTCTGAGCATTTGTAATTACCCCTAGGCCTATGTGCTGGTAAGACATCATATTGCCTATATAATAATAGTTCTAAACATAGACAGAAGAGTGGAAGTCCCTCTCTACTGTCTATGTTCTAAACTGAACAACAAAAAGCTGTTACACTACTAAAATGTTTGATTTGAGACGCTATGCCGAGTTCCTTCTCACTGAGTTCAAGCATAGGGGTAGATTTACATCAGACACTACAAGACAGCAAATGATACAGAAATTGTGTGACATACATGAGAACTGAATAATCATCTACATTGAAACGTTGAATATATGGTACAGTATAGCAGTCGAAAAATCCGAAATTCGATCGGATGTTTTCACCGTGACGTGACACAACAGATAAGTCAATCGCCACGCGAAAAACCCGGATGTTCCGCAACGAGAATTGATAGAGGGGATGTCGGGGGGGGGGGGGGCTAGAACTGAAACAAATCGATGTCAAATTGTTCAAGTTGGTAAAGTTCATATCAGTTCAATAAAGATAAAATTACAATAAAATTTGCAACACATGTGGTTGGGCGTAAAAAAACCCTAAATTCCATGGTGTCCCACCAATTCACATAGCGGATACTTTGAGTAAAATCTGCAATGTCTCCTACATCATGGACAAGGTCTGTGTCTACATGGATTATTAATAATTGAGGAAATGCTTCAGGGTCCGTTTGTGTTCTCAAAAAAGTTGCCAAAAGCTTTAACTAGGTGCTAATTGCATGCATTCAATCCCTCTCTAAAGAGAAAAAAAATCATGTTTTTCTGATATACCATAGATAGGATGCTCTGTGGACCTCTGTGTACATGTTCCGTTCACTATGTTACCATGCACCACAATAGAGGGAAACACTGTGAACGAACACAAATCACCATACACAGACTTAGGTGGCTGCAAAGTGTGTACTGACCAAAGACCAAATGTACAATAAGAGAAGGGCCACGGATATTTCTTTGGCGTCTACTCACGCTACTCCGCTCTGCGTGGCAGACCTATAATACGGCTACAGCGTAGTCATAGCCGAACACTCTTGACTCATACCGGCTATAGTGCTATAGAGCCAGTAGCTGACCATGGTGCATTGGCTGATACCGTGGCAAAAAATTACTTTGATCGTAACCTCCATGACTTAATCTTTAGGTCACGCGTACGTCAGTCAAAGGAGGTAAAATGTTCTCTTCTACCTCCGTGGTTAGTCATGGAGCCTGGAGCGGAGCTAGTGCCTCCATGCTATACGGCAAGCGCATTGAGAAATATATTGGTCATTGCATGCTCATTATTTTTCAAATGTCATTACACACGGCTTTGCTTGGTCTGCATAATTTTTCCTGTTTGATGAACATTATTGTTGTAATTTTAGGGATATTAGTGAAACCAACAAGAAAAGTAAACTCATGAATAATGCTAAATAGTGTACACTAAATGATAAATCCAAAAATAATGCTATCATCCTTAGCAATGAGGTTTGTACGGGCCACGCCTATCAAAACAAGCACAAGCAAAGGCACTCTTTCTGCGCAGAGGAAAAGGGATCTTCATTGAGAGTGGCCAGAGGCCCGGAAAGCAGCAGATAGTCAATGGGGATTGATTGATTGATTGTTTGATTGATTAACTTTATTACCTGAAAAATTATTTTTCCAAATCATGTTTTTAGAACAAAGAAGGTATACAAATCATTCATAAGCTTACAGGTAATAGGAGTCAGAAAATAGCAATAATGCTAATAAAAGTCTGACCCCTCAATTCAGCTTAATAGTACATTCATGGATGTTAAAGAAATTAAAATATACAAAAAATTCATCACATCTAAAACCCAGCTTCTATTGTTTAAAGTAAGTGGTGAGAAAAGTGTCTATATCATATATTCAGTCAGCAAATCCCTTTTAAGTGACTGTGAAAAACTATGTCTTGTCAGTTCCTTTCTTGTATTAAGTGTGATATTGTTCCATGTAATTGCACCTGTGTATGTTATTGATTGTTTTCCTATTGATGTCTTAACAGGTGGGATACATAAATTCCCTTGCTCTTTTTGTCGTGTATTGTATTTGTAATCTAACAACATGCAGTAATCTGTAATCGAATGTGGTAAATTATTGTGTAATAAATCACAAACAAAGATACCAATCAAAAACCTGTGTAACTTAAATACATCAAGGAGTTCCAAACTATTAAAGAGTGGAGACGAACTGTCCCTGAAATGAGCATATGAGATTGCCCGCACAACCATTTTCTGGGACAAAAAAATACAATTCATATAGAAAGTAAATGTATTTCCCATACTTCTAATCCATATGATATGTGGGGTTGAATAAACGTCTTGTACAATAAAATAAGTACTGGTTTGGAATAAAGCCTCTAAGTTTAAAAATAGCACCTATTTTTTTCTAATAATGCTATTTACATGACAAATATGTTCTTTCCAGAGCAAATGTCTATCAATAACAATACCAACAAAAGACGCATGGTTGACTTGCTCAATGACCTTGCAATTTACATTAAGTGTGCCACAAGTATTTATTAAACATTTACGACCTCTAATGAGCATGAATTTAGTTTTGTTTTCATTTATCGTGAGCTTATTCGCTATACACACGCTGTTACATCACTTAGTTCATTGTTAACAATGGAAAGGTCAATATTTCTCTGTGTATGTGGGAAGTGTGGAAAAGGTTTGAATCGTCAGCAAATAGTCTGAAATCAAAATATGAAGATGAAAGTGGAAAGTCATTGATGTATAGTAAAAACAGCGTTGGTCCTAAAACGGAACCTTGTGGAACTCCGCAGGTTATTGATGAATATGTGGAGTTTACACCTTCAGAGCACACAAATTGCTGACGATTTGGCAAGTAATCCTGAAACCACAACAAGGTAAACCAAGTATTCCATGATGAGACAATTTGGACAATAAAATGTTATGATTGATAGTATCGAAGGCCTTTGAGAAATCAACAAAAATACCTAAGGTGACTCTGCTTTCGTCCATCTGTTTAACGAGATAATTTACTAAATTTATGACAGACAACTTTGTACTGTGCTTTTCTCGGAAGCCATACTGATGTTCATATAGTATGTGGTTGTGATTTAAGAATGATCGCAAGCGTCTATCTACATGATGAATTCACAAACAGAAAGATGCAAGACTGCCTGAACGTGGTAGAAATCCGCTGGTTCCGCACGTACAATTGCAAGAAGGCCAGCATCATGGGGTACCTTAACCTTACCTTTAAAAGGGCTGATGTGGAAATACTTCACCGTCACCCACGCCCTCTACACCCCAATACTTTGCGGCCGCCTTTTCATCCGGCGACATATAGCTACATATTTCATACAGGAACATTTGTGTGTAAGTGTTTGCTTGACTTTCAGAGCAAGTGTACCTACAAAAACGCAGTATCCAAGGTATAGAGTGCACCATAGCAGAGACGTTCATACAGGAACACTTGTGTGAAAATATTTGCTGGACTTTCAGAACACGTGCTCCTGCAATAGCACAGTATCCAATGTAAACAATGCACATAGTACGACGTTCATACATAAACACTATTGTGTAAATGTTGGCTAGGCTCTCATCAATGGTTGTCGAAACTTGGTATTGTTTTTACAAATTTGTTACTGCAGTAAAGAAACAGCAGCAGCATCCCTAGAAAGCTGAGCATGCTGTGGTGGCCTGCACTTACATCTTTGATGTCAGAGAGAGAAAAATTGTGCAGTGTCTCCATGCCAGCGCCTATGTATGAACACAGAAACCCTTGTTAGATCAGCCAAGAGACAACAGGCGCCAGAAGATCATATCCCACATAAGAGTAGCTTGACAAGAGAGAGTTGGGAACTGAGTAGTGATAATTACGAGCACATTTCATGCGGAATAAAGTCTAAAAGGGATGGCCGGCAGGGCTGCTCGGTAGTCGCTGTTATTATGAATTTCCAGGGCCAAAATAATGCTATCATCCCTTAGTAAGAGAGTGTGCTGATGTAGCTTTGAAAAGACTCCAAAGGAAAATACCGATGCCGGAAAATGCCAAGAGAGTTTGACCGGTCAAGAGGGCTTGACTACGCAGTTTCTGCGTAGTGAAGCTTCATTACGTATTCATGGTGACCCCTGGCCAGCTGTCAATAACTTTGGGGGCTTTTGTCTTTTGGCCTGCTTTGCATATGCGTCGTTGGACACGACCTGCCAATCACCCAGGTAGTCAATTAAACTATTAATTGACTGTTTACCGACCCAATTAACACTATCCAGCAGTATCAGTCATATTTTAGTCGCGTGGCCCGGGTGGGCACAACGTAGGAACGCGTGTATTTCTATGTGTACGTTTCACTTGTGGTGTTGTTTGTACCATCGTGTGTTTGAAGTCCTTGTTTCACCTACAGCATTACCTTCAAGGTGACAGGCTTACTATTAATGTTCAGTATCATTGCACCGAGTTCTGCCCACGGTGAAAACCACCTGTTTTGCCTACTAATTACTGCCCGTCGCTGCCCGTCCTGAATGTAGCCTTTCTATAGCTACAGTAATCACATAAATCATTTATCAGTTTTGATATATACTCCTAAATTGTAAGTTTGATCAAAATCGAGACCACATTCAAGGGCTATGCAGACTGTCCATGTACGCACACACAGTGACAAGAAGGCGGCAAACACCTACTCACCAAGCACATCGAATCGGCGAAAAGAAGCATAAAAAGCTAGGCTCATCGCCAAAACAAACGCGCCAAGCGCTAACAAAAACCCACACCAAGCGGCCCTTTTCAGGGCCACCAAATACTCCAAAAAGGGAACTACCAAAAAATACGATAAAATGACATAGAACACACAAACACTTAAAAGAAATAACAAAAATCGTACACATAACAAACAACTGAAACACAACATTAAATACAAAATAAACAATCACAGTAACGTAACAGAAAACATGGCCGTGGAAATAAATCAGCTATTTCCAAAGAAAAGCCGACAACAACATGAAATTCAACAACAACCTATCATCGCTCAAACTATGAAACTCCGAAAAATAGTACTTGGCAAAAGCCTTAAAATTCATTCGGACACCAACAAAACCAAACAGAATAAAACCACCTCAGGATTTCAACAAATAAAGTCGTATAATGTGACTACGCTACATCGTGAGACACAAACAATCGCAACAACACCAATTCAAAGAAAAGTCAAATTGGACTCCACGAACAACAAAAAACAAAAACTTGAAAGCTATCTGAAGCTTCTAAACTCGCACTTCTAGAGATACCCTTTCAAACAAGGAAAAAAACATGTCGCGTGCCAAAAGAATCGCGATAAACCAGCTTGCAAACAATGGACAAACTTTGGGAAAATAACCCTTCGACAAGGGTCGGTTTTTCGTTATTGTCAACACAAACGATTACGTACTCGAATGCGAAAGGCAATTACGTAACACTCAGTATTATACACAACAAGCCAGAACAAACAGTAAACAAACGAGAACAAGCACATCAACCAGGATACTTGTAAGTATCTTGATCCAATAAACATTAAATCTGTACCCCGCAGTGGTACTTATTGCCTAAAAATTCACAAACCTCCGCAAAAATCTAAAAGACACACCAGTCAAAACAAAATTTACCGAAGTAAAGAAATATAGAACAAACAAACCGAACCACCAAACGGACTCACAACGTGACCAAAATTAATATACTTGCCTCGCTAATCGGAAAGCAAGACCACTAAAATGCATTAAAATAAATTTTCACAAACACAAACTAAGGAAAGAATCTACACTGCGACTGATGAGAAACCACACTCGGGTTTCGAAACGCAAGCGTCAAAGGGCGACTCTATCAATTTTTGTAACAACATAGGTCCGGCTGCGTCTCGCCATAAGCTTTCCCCACACAAACAAAACATTACCGTACACACTAATCCAAACTTCTCTACTAATATCCAAAGCGAAACAAACATTTCATTAACACAAACAATCGGATAAGAATGTAGGAACACATTTTCGAAACGAATCAAACACAAACTCGACACAAAAACATTTAGGATAGTTAGGTGGGGAGCCTGTTTCACATTTTTACATCTCGCTATACTGTCTATGATTCTAAAAATAAAGTCATCTGCCACTTTTTCTGTATACGCGGTTTGGCAAAACTCATCTCTTCAATCGAAAGTCGGGCGATTTCATGGTTCTTTGGGGCACTTAAGTGTACGTCGAGCTTAAGGAATGTAGTTACATTCGCGATGTTTTATTCGAAAATTATTTATTCCTTCAAGGGCAAATGCACATAATTTATGCTGTTGGAAATACTGGCCGCTCATAAACAAGACAATAAACTCAATATATGTGCATCTTTACTTATATTGTCAAAGTACCACCGACACCCACAAAAAAACCAAATGGTTCAGTCCAGGTATTTGCAACTCTGCCATCCAACTGGTCAACAGGAAATCAACCATAGGCGTCTTTTGGCACGCGTATACGCCAGTCACCTAGGCGACGGTAATCTGCACCACTTATCACCATCGGGAAGGTACTCCTCCCCATATACCACTGGTGATCCCACCCTCAAGGCACTGCGTCATTCGACCAAGCATTGTTATTGTAATTTCCTGCATAAAATTAACAGCGAGGTCAACCGGTCAAATCTCTTGGCATTTTCTCTCATGCCGACGATGGAAAAGTCACTGGGTAAAAGCGAGGACTATGAAAACTTATACTTATTCACAAGGAGCTTGCACCTACGCAGAAAACAAAATAGACGTCATAGGTATTTTTCCTCAGGTCATCCAGAACGCACAAAGCAAGGAACGGCTTCTGAGACTTTATTGTTGCGTCTTCCTCGACAAGGATATCCAGGTGTATAATAACTGGGACAAGATTGTAAGGCACAACCGGTTTCAATGTCATACCCCAAGCCTTATTTTGACAACTACTGTGAAGCAAGCATTGAAAAATTTAGTATGTACCAATTTCGATAGATCTTATATGGAACTACCTCCATGCAAATCCTGAGTTCTGCTATTTTTCTGGTTTTGCAGTAAAGTGTTCAGAACCAGACCTCTGAATTTGTGTCAGAGGGTTTAGTTTCACATATTTTACAAAATAACTAAATGCTGAAGAAACACCACCACCATTTGGAAGTCTTTATTCTAGTGAAGCATTGATATTAAGATAGTGATGCTTCGCATAGCGAATATGAGATAAGCCCTCTGTGTATTCAAACCTATTGTTACCAGACAGAAAGGACGCCCTAGTGCAAATAGTCAAGTATAGCGAATCACAGAGGATAATTCACTATGACACTCAAAGGCTCGTGACCATTTTGACATAGTCTGAACTTCCTCGAAAAGACGATTATTATATCAATGCAATAAAAATATATTACCCTACAGACTTGTTAATTTGTACTTCCTTCTTGACTTAAAAAGCAACAGTCAACTTGCCTAGTGTAAAGAGTTTAGGGCACTTTGTAGAATGCATTTCAATGTGTCCTCTTATTATCGAGCCAGAATATTTCTGACTTCATAATTCTTCAGAGTTTGTTGGATGTAATTGACATTCAGCAGAGTGGTTCGCTTGAGTTGAATCCTCCCAATAACTGGCAGAAGCAATAGCTGCCATTAGCTTCACAAAAAAGATGATTGTAGACAAAAGCAGAAGAGCTACACAGTGTTTCACTTTGTTGATGTCGATGAGTATTTCTATCGCAACACAGTCAATAGGGCTAAACATAATGCAACGAGGTCGATCTCCAATGCAGGGCTATGGGCAGATGCCTGAATCTCCCTAAAAATATTATTTGCAAATTATCCTTCTGAAGAACAGAAAATAAATTTGCGAGAAAATGGTCTAAGACATCAGCAACCCCCCTCACTATGCTCCTCAAGCGGGATAGCAACATCTGCAGTGTCAGACTATGGATTAAAGATAAGGAGGTCCAGCTCATTGACTTGTATAGTTTCCCTTGCACCTTTTGTCTATTGAGTACGGATCAGAGAAATCCAGAGGCAGCTCTTGGCCAAGCAGCGCCTCAAGGAGATCTATTATAGTAAAAAAGAGGGGCTTTTGAGAGCAGCAACTTTCTGGAGAAGCACAAAAGAACATGGAGTGAAGGTCATAAAGAAGTGGAAACAAATAAAAGACTGGCCAGCGCGACAGCTGACCTACACCGTCTACTGGCCATCGAGGTGAAGCACTTTTTCCCACAGAGTGTTTTTGACCCGAATAGATGACCAGTGGCAGACAAGCCTTGTAAAGATGTATGGATATATCTACTAAAATGAAGAGTACCGCTACATGCTGAGTTATGAGCTCAGCAGCTTTGCACGGGCAACGCCTATCAAACAAGCACAAGCAAAGCACTCTTTCTGCGCAGACGAAAAGGGACCTTCATTAAGAGTAGCCAGAGGCCCGGAAAGCTACAGACGGTCAATGGATGTGAACTCACAAACAGACGTTTTCAATTTTTGAGTGACCACCTCACATCTCTCTGACCCCAAAGTCTTAAATAATGACGGCTCCCTAAATGTTGTTGCAAATGACTACAATATGTTGCTTGCTTACGTTACTTATTTCTATTTATTATTTGACTTATGACTTACGTCTGTTTTGTTAATTTTCCACTCGTGAAAATACGCTTTTTGATTAGTGTGATTGCCAAAAATGTTGTCAGTTTATGCCTGTTAAAATCCCGACATGATTTATATCTCATTCATTAATAACCATCTTATTATCGTTCAAATTATTTTTAGAGCAAGTCCACTGCATTGCATATGGCTTCTGAAAAAGGTTATGTAGATGTTGCTCAAGTGCTGATTAAACGTGGAGCAGATATTCATGCTAAGAATAGGGTAAGTAAATGTGATTCCAAAGCCAGTATGGATATCTGAATCATAGTGCTTTAATAATTAAATGTATGTCTCTCAAACTGAAATATGACAGGCATTGTATTGGATATTTCCAAGACATCATATGGTGTCGTGGTCATGCAATCTCGCAACAACACTTAAAATGTAGCCGACACAGGCGGATCCAACTTTACACAACAGAATAATATAAATACCTAAAGGACAAAGGCCGATAGATTCATCGACACATGGTTATCATTATTTGCTCATGGATTACAATCAACGTACACAGGGAAGCGATATAAGTTGTGTCAAACCATCGATAGACTGCAAACTGATTCTCAATGTTTTGTTGTTCGTTCATGTTGCAAATGACTACAATTACTGACTTGCTCACGTTACAAGTTTCCATTTATTATTTGATTCGTGACTTTAGAACTGTGTGTTTTGTTAATCTCTCACTCATGAAAGCACTCTCCTTGATTGGTGTGACTTGCACGACATTTTGTCAGGTTATGCCTGTTACCACGCCGACATACTTTTTTTTCTCAATGACGAATAGCCATTTTAACATCGTTATGCTGTTTTTGTTCTTTTTGCAGACCAAGTCAACAGCATTGCATTTGGCTTCTGAACAAGGTCATGTAGATGTCGCTCAAATGCTGATTAAATGCGGTGCAGATGTCAATGCTAAGGACAAGGTAAGCAAGTGTGACTCCCTACTGGATATGGCTATATGAATCATTGTGCTCTAACAACAAAATCTATATCTCTGCCGCAGAAACAAGAGTAACTTTATTGAAGAATACCATGAAATTAAATGTTTCCGTGGTCATACAATCAAAATGTAGTTTATAAACTATGGGGATCATAGTGGCATTGTACAGGCAAATAGAGTGACTCACCACTACCAAAGTATTCGATTTATTTAAAATCTTTTAAAAAACTCCTAAGATGGCTGGTAACAGTACATAATTTATCTATCTATTTATCTTAAGTATTACAATATTATTATAGATAGATAGATAGATAGACAGATAGATGAATAATAGAAAGATAGATAGATAGATAGATAGATAGATAGATAGATAGATAGATAGATAGAAGAGAGAGAGAGAGAGAGAGAGAGAGAGATAGATAGATAGATAGATAGATAGATAGATAGATAGATAGATAGATAGATAGATAGATAGATAGATAGATAGATAGATAGATAGATAGATAGATAGATAGATAGATAGATAGATAGATAGATAGATAGATAGATAGATAGATAGATAGATAGATAGATAGATAGATAAATACATAAACATATAGATATATTTGAAGTAATTTTTAAAGGGGACAGAGAGACAGAGACAGAGAGTGTGTGTTTAAGAGATAGACAGAGAGACAGAGAATGTGTTTAAGAGAGAGAGACAGAGTGAGAGACTAAGACAGAGAGACAGAGAGAGAGTGTGTGTGTTTATTCCACAATATCAAATATCAAAACTTGGAATGAGTCGTAGCAGATTGTTCAGTGTCTAAGACATGCTCATAACATATACATTCATCGATGAATTGAGCAATAGGGGCCCCGCCGCTAGGCTTGGGTCCCTAAATATTTAATTGTTGCATTGAATTATTTTACTGTTGCATCAAACTTGAAGGGCTTATTAGGGCTATTAAGAATTGGTGCAGCAGACACTTTATATTTCAATTCGCAGCGTGACATGGCAAATTATCCACACAGATTTAGACTTGGTAGGTATAGCCTATGTGGGGAAATTGTTTGCAATACTCACCACGTCTATTAAAATTCATGAGCTTACTTTTCTTGTTTATGTACAAAATAATATCGATTGGAAGACAGTTACTATACCGAATAAAGCAAGACAAATTTCTTGCTTTTACTAATTTTCTTAAGAAAACAACAAAAATGTTCAGCAAACTGCAAAAACTATGCAAACCTAGCAAAGCGGTTTGTAACGACAATCAAAGCACAGTAAAAATGTAATGACCCAAATATTCCCCATTGCTTGCCGTATAGCATCGAGGTACTAGCTTTGCTCCTGGTTCTATGATCGTAGCGGGCGACTAACTATGGAGGTAGTAGATAACTACTTTTTACCGCCATGAACAAACGCACCCGTTATCAAAAAATAAAACCGTGGAAGTTACTACTACTATGTAAAGTATTATCTTAAAGCAATTTTTGCCACATTATCAACTGATGTACTATGGTAAGCTATTGGCCATACGGCCGGGATGAGTCAAGAGTGCACGGCTAAGACTACGCCGTAAAGCCGTATTATAGCCCTGCCATGCAGAGCGGAGTAGTGCGTTTGTAGAGGCCAGATTAATATCTAAGGCCCTTCTTTTATTCGGCATGTAGTCTTTAAATCTGCTACCGAATTTTGATAACAGTTAAGATGAGGCATGGTACCTTTACTTATGTCAGTACTCAAGACAGAGAGAAATAGAACATTTTAAGTTGTTCCATTTTGTGTTCTATATAGAGAAACGTGCAATGGATTCAACACGTTAACAAATACCATTACCGAAAAGCATGAGAAAAAAATAACACCTACGATAACACATCGAAATAAGTTCCTCCAAGTTGTCTCGACAAAGTCTTTCTCAAATTGTTAATGTTCTTTTAATCGCAAAAATTAGGGTCTCAGGTGATGGCATATACAAATTAATCTTTCGATTATTAAGCATTAAAGGTTTAATAAGATGTTTTACATTAACGAATAGGATGGACTGACACCGGTACATCATGCAGCAATACATGGTTACGAAGCCACTGTAAGATTACTGTTGAAATGTAAATCAGGTATCGATGCACAAACAAAGGTAAGTAACCTGCACTAGTTTTAACAACGATGTCACGGGATAGCCAGCGATTATTTATGAATTATATATTGGTTACCAAGATTATATTTATAACATGGTGAGGAGATATTGAATAGTAAAAAAAGTTATCTGATTTTATTAATCATCCCTCCAATGAAGCGGTATATTACAAACACGTCCGTCATCAACCGAACATTGAAATTAAAGCGCATACAGAGTAGAAGTAAAATATTGAATAGTCAGCATTTGAATTGGTGTCAAAGATAAAATTATGGTAAGTGGGAGTATTATGCCCGAATCCTAAAAGTAACAAACTGAATGTGGATGTGTATAATGGTTTGTCAGGATGTGCCTCCTTCCCCAAGGTACTAGGAAGGTTATAAATACAAGAGTCCACAATTGACATGTGGACTTGCATCAGTGGAGATGATAAAAAGGGCCTGAATGAAAGTCAATTCGAGTAGTACATGAACATTAAGGGATGAATACTCCCCGCCGCAACAATGGTCAAAGGTCGCTTAATGCGACTGAGTCAGTGGAGAGATAGGGTGTGAGATGTGACGTTCAACGATTCCAATGCTTCGGTTTGAAAACTCAATACTGGCCTGCGGTGCCTTCCGACCATATTGCAGGCGATTGTAAACCATTATCCAAGTAATAGGTGCAGATAATGTGATATGCACTTTGATGGTTAAATACAATAGCTGTAGTGAATGCCCATAGCATAAGACAAGGTTTATAATCATATCATATGACACTGGTAGTTGACTTGGCATATCACGTGTGCTTATTTTCATGGAGGCTAACCTTACTTACACACGCACTATGGTATTGTTAGTCAGGCGAGTACCTGGTCCCAACGCGGGTACCTGGTAAGAAGATATGGCTTGGTTTTAGCTAAAAATTATCTGCGACGCTGGTTTAATGGCTGACTGGAAATGATTTGCATAGGGTGCGGTATCCGGGAAGAGGCGCACTTGAAACGAGACAAAGAATCATCAATAATTTCTTATAGTCCCATGTGTGCTCTGCAATAAAGAATACTTCGCATCAATACCATAATTGCTGGTGATCAAGATATTCCGTCTCCAATATTTGAACCAAAGCCACACGCCTTTTCACAACAGAAAATGATGCATTTGCGTTGCTCAGATGCGCACCTCCCAAAAATAATCAAAACAAACAAACCAAACAAACAAACGTGCTACCACAATTGGAAAGATCGGTTAAGTTTGCCTGCGTCACGTTTTTGAAAACTGCAGAATGGTATCCTTTTTAGCATAGCTTAAGTAAATGTTCGTTCAGTAAATCCGAATTTCTAAAGTGTTTAACACGTTTGACGATGAATGGGACGTGTAAGTCAGATTTTTTTCGAAAATCAAGGCCAAGACTCTCACAGCATATATGAAAGAACTGCCGTATAGTCCGAAAGACATAGCGAGATAAGATACTTTAGCATACAGAAGTGCAGAGCAAATACTCTACAGTAAAAAGGGGGAAATTTGAGCAAATCATGACAAGACAGTGGCAGCCACCTAATCCCCATCCCTGGGTCCACTGAGTTAACTGAAATGTGCCTTGTAATAATAGAACAAGTCTTGCATAATACTAGATTTAAACTTCTAGCTTCTGGTCTCTGTGATGTTTAACGGTGCACTGATGACCGGTTGTCTTTACGGATTTATCGGAACAACATATCTACCAAAAATGTCCTCCACTTGACGAGATCACTGATTTTCAAATCCTTTATCGGATTCTCAAAACATTTCGCGAAAGACTCTAGCCGGATCTCGTTGAGACCCTTCGTTTGGTGCGTGCAGTTACTGAGTATAATAATTTATAAATAATTTTTTATGTATCTGCATTATTAAAATTCATGTAACTAAACCTTTTTAGGTTTGTCAGGGTTGATAAGTCGGATTATTCCGACTATTTTGTACGATCATGGTACCTTGGATAAAGATGGCTGTCTTACTCATGCTGTCTGTGTAGAACGTTTCTCTCTTTTACTCCGAATAATGGCTTTCAAAGATCATTTTAATGAGCCGGCCAATTTATTGGATCGGGCGGTCATACTGTCTTGTGTAAAGTCTGCAACCATCACGATGTACCTTCCCCCCTCCTCTCTCTCTCTCTCTCTCTCTCTCTCTCTCTCTCTCTCTCTCTCTCTCTCTCCTCCCTCCCTCCCTCCCTCCCTCCCTCCCTCCCTCCCCTCCCTCCCTCTCTCTCTCTCTCTCTCTCTCTCTCTCTGTCTGTCTCTCTCACAGAATGTAGTGACTATAACTTTCACAAAATAGTTGTTTTTGGTTTATGACGATAGCAAAGCAATAGGAGTGTAAACCAATCATCATATCAGACTAATCACTAGATTATAGATTCCTAGAATATTGTTCAGTATATTCTAATGTGTATTTAAACATTACTGTTCCTTTTCCTTCAGGAAGGCTATACACCGTTGCACTTGGCAGCAATGACTGGTAGAGAGAAGACAACCAAATTACTGTTAGAATACAAAGCATCAGTAGACCTAATGAATTACGTAAGTGAATGCAGGACCCAGTAAAACGCATTGTTACATTGAGACTTTGTATGGGTGTCAGACGAAGGAAGCTTATGATAATTATTGTATGTTATAACACAACTGTAGTGCGCATGTGCAGGCATATGTTCATCTCAGACTTCGACAAAATAAACTTGCCGTCACCACTTCAGGAGTAGTGCGCGTATGCAAGCATATGTTCATCTCAGACGTCGATAAACAAACTTGCCTTCAATCTACTTTGTGATAGGGTCACCATATTTTTGACATGCTCAAAGGGGGGTCATTATGTTTTTGACTTACATTTACACTGGCTTCTACTTGTCTAAAAACATCGAACTAGCCACGAATTCTACGGATTGATTTGCATTTTTGCCGTGCCCGAAGGTAATTTTAATATATCAGACACATATTTTTCGCCACCCCCTTCAGACGCGTACTTCAACCAGTCATATATATTAGAAATACCTGGTTGTTGCATATTTGATTTTTTTTTCAAAGTATTGTACCAGCCACAAATTGCATCCTTCAGTCACAGTTTCCGATGTGCCCTTCGGGCGCATAACTTTAATACGTCAGAGATATCTTGCAAATTGAAAGTCTGTTTTTTCAAAGTGCACTATTCAGTATGAAATCTGCAGTTCAGATGAAAAGCATGAGAAATTGCTGATCCTTCTCTGTTTTTTCTATGCGAATTCAGGATAAGAAAGCAACATATGCTAATATTCCACAGTATATTTGATGCAGCGGCATATGTTAGAGAAAGAAAAATGACAAAATATTTTTCGTTTTCATTGATGTAATTGTTTTCCTTCATGTCACAAGTTTTCAAGTAAAAGGTGTGTTTTGAGGGCAAAATTACAGTTAAAAAGGGCGGTTTTTGTCATTATTGGCTGTGTTTTAATGGTTTCAACATTAAAAGAAAAGGTCCTCTCAGACAATGTGCACATCAGATTGTCTGCAACATATAACATTGGCTCTCTATGGCGTCTAAGGAGATGTTATTTGATGACTGGCTACAGTATAATTACCACCCGAAGTTGATTTTTTTACTGCTTTTCTCTGTTTGATATAAATAATTGGCATCCATTACGTATAACCGCTCTGGAAATCGGGTTATGCAGAGAAAATGTGAAATATATACACAGCTAATTAAAGTACTGCATTCAAACTTTGAAATTGAAACTTTAAATTCTTATTTTACAATAATACCATAAAACACAGAATTACTAATTGTATAAAATATATGAAATGTCTCGAACTCACCATCCTCCAATAGTGATCCGTTACCCTAATCACTGCCCCATGGTGCCTAAATGAAATAATAACACCTGTTAGCAAGGGCAAGGTCAAGATTTGTTGCCAGTTCAAGGATGGTGGTCATGTCCGTTATGCTGATGATGCCTGGAGCCGAGGGCAAGAGAATACGATATAATTAACATTAACTTTCATTTGTTTCCATTGATAGATAACCTAGTTTTTGTCACATTACTTACTAAACATAAGTGCCACAAGTGTGGAGTGTTATCATTGTGTCAAATCCATTCCAAAATTACTACTTTGATTTGCAACTTGACATGGAACTCCGTTTTCTCTTCCACTACTCCATATGCTTTTCCAGTACTCCGTATCCTATTGCACAACTCTGTATGCTATTCCGTTTTCTATTCCACAGCTATGTATGCTATTCCGTTTTCTATTCCAAAAATTCTGTATGCTATTCCGTTTGCTATTCCACAACTCTGTATCCTATTCCAATTTCTGTTCCACAACTGCGTATGCTATTCCGTTTTCGATTCCACAACTGCGTATGCTATTCCGTTTTCTATTCCACCACTCTGTATGCTATTCCGTTTTCTATTCCACAACTGTATATGCCATTCCATTTTCTATTCCATAACTGTGTATGCTATTCCGTTTTCTATTCCGCAACTCTGTATGGTATTCCGTTTTCAATTTCACAACTCTGTATGCTATTCCGTTTTCTATTCACAACTCAGAATACTATTCCGTTTTCTATTTCACAACTGTGTATGCTATTCCGTTTTCTAGTCCACAACTCTGTATGCTATTCCGTTTTCTATTCCACAACTCTGTATGCTATTCCTTTTTCTATTTTACAACTATGTATGCTATTCCGTTTTCTATTCCACAACTCTGTATGGTATTCCGTTTTCCATTCTACAACTCTGTATACTATTCTGTATTCTATTCCACAACTGTGTATGCTATTCCCTTTTCTATTTTACAACTCTGAATGCTGTTCCGTTTTCTATTCCACAACTCTGTATGCTATTCTGAATTTCATTTGACAAGTCCACATTCGATTCTGAATTTCATTTGACAAGTCCACATCCCACTCTAGACCTAGCTCTACAGAGCAGGGCAGTGTTACTGGCTATCGAACGAGATTCACAAAGGCAGACGTGAAATGGTCCCCTCGCACAGAGAGAGTAATGTGAGCTTTGCATAAGTCTAAAAACGCAGCTTAGCACATTGCGTATCTAAACAATATGAGTGTGCTCGAAAACTGGGATAAAAATTGGCTATTTTCGGAAATGAAACTGCGGGCTGCAATCAATGGGTTTGTCTATGGTGCACGGTGGGAGGCTTATCGTGTGCGAGGCTCATTGGAAAGACCAAGATTCACAATGGCGTCTGATACGGATATGAGCCCATCGCATATAGAGAGAAAAGTGGGCTTTGTGTAAGTTTAAGAGCACAGCTAAGTACACCGTGTATCTAGACAAGTTGAGCGTGCACAAAATAAGATATCGATCACAATTTTGGATGAAAAATCGATTGTTTTCTGCGGACAAACCTCGCATTGCAAGTGGTCTATGTTAACCTCTTATTTGGAAAATTCTGCCGTCTTTTGTGAGCCTGTCACCAACGACGTCCAACATTGCCCAAAATCGTGACAACGCTATCGGCTGCCACTGTACTCTGACCTGCTTACATTGTAGTTTGGATCGCTGTGTTACTCGTCGTGCCAATGGATAATATTTTGCCAAAGGCACGAAAGGCTGTTTATCATCGAATCAGAGCCTGTGTAATATATATTGCAGGAGTACGGGACGATTTCTTAGAGTGTGGACTCGATGTTTCTCACATTCCTGGCCACTGAGAGTGTGGGATCGACAGTGGGGGAAAAATCGATCCCACACTCTCTGAAACCGTCCCAAACTCTACAGTATATTATACACGAGCTCTGATAGGGTTATAAATAGCCTTTTGTTCCACACGCAAAATATTCGCCAATGGCACGATGAGTAACACACGGACCGGAACTAAAAAGTAAGGAGGTCAGAATACGGGGGAAGATGACAGCATTGTCATGATTTTGGATAACATTGTACGTTGTTTGTGTCCTTAGGAATGGGGATGGTGACAGACTCACAAAAACCGACGAATTTTCCAAATAACTGGTGAACATAGGCTACTTGGAACACGTAGGTAATTTTTTCAATGTCGGACATCTCGTCCGTAGCAGAAGTTGAAGTATCGGCAGCGGAACTCGCCACAGAGTTCGCGTGTAAGTGACACAAAATACTGCAGATGAACACGAACTAGGGTAGTCGCCTATACAGTGAAACAGTCAATGTTTCCAGTATGAATTTTAAGCATTTTGTGGGATCATATTTCTCACACTCGTTGGGGATATTTGTTTCACACTCGCCTGCAGCTCGTGGGAGACAAATATCCTCAATTCGTGTGAGAAATCTGATTCCAGGTATTTGGGGTGTGGGATTCTATCATTCCCACACGTTCGATCCCACACTCCCCAGTGTCCAGGAATGTGAAAAGTTTTATTTTATTAGCTTCCGTCTTGTCTCATAGATTCTTCTTAATAACTCAGAATGGACTGAATGATATTTACAGACCAACCATTTTACTGATCATTTATACATTTACGGACTAAAATAAGGCACTTGGTAGACAGAAAGCAAGAACATGAACACATTACTAGGCGGGAGCATGATTTCTAAGCCTGGAAAAATATTAAATTTAGTTTTAAATTTAGTATTCAAAAGCTCCTGAGTCAAGTGAGTGATTAACGACTGAAGTAAAACTTTAGATATGTAAAGTGATTTCATTACATTATCATTCATATCGTTTGTATAATAACTCCACAGATTGGACAGACTCCGCTACACTGGGCAGCCACAAGTGGAAGGGATGTCACCACGAAACTGCTTTTGGAATATAATGCATCATTCGAAGTACAAGATAAGGTAAGGATTACCTTAACCGGCATACATATAATAATAATTTGAACGACTCCTGCATTTACCTAGTAGAATTAGATTTGGCATAGTCAGTGTAATTTTAGTACATTTATCAGTTTCTATATGCCCAGAAAAATGCGATTTTGTTTATACACATTTTTTACAAACATTTGACTTAAGCATTATAATAAAATTAACGTTTAGCTTGTTAATGCAACTGGTATCTTACACAAACTGCTTCCTTTGTTGAAGTGTTTAAGTCATCGATAAACCTGAGAATGGCTAAAACGTCAGTGTGTTTATATTCAATTCAGACCATTTGACAAACTCAATGTTATTTGAGCATGGGAGGCACGCTGTATGTATACAGTTAGGAAACGGATATTGATTGATTACTAAATGTTTCAGGCAGTGATATCCAGAAGATTTTAGAGTATTACTTTTTGTTTTATTGAATACTATTCTACTATATAGTACGACTACAGTATGTTGAGTCAAACCTGGCAAGAAACTTTCTCGTGCTGTCTTCCACTTTTTTCTTTAACTTTTGAACAGAACATTCGAATGTGAATAGATAATTTCATTTTTGCAAAGTTCAGCAAAACGCTTGTCACGTGACTATTATCTAAATAATGACATTGCACTGTGCACGGTCTGATTTTCCAATATCAGGGCTTTCTGAAAACATACTTTATTTGTACTTCTATAACTTAGAAAACAATTAAAAATATGAAAGTGTCTATAAGGTTTGTAGCTAACTTAATTACATAAAAGTAGTAGGATATAGCATTGGGCGCATATCATCATCAGAGTTATCCAGAGACACTTTTGATGGTAATAGGACACTTTAACAGTAAGGATATTTTTCAATCAATCAATCAATACTAGACGTTGGACATAGCCATGGAAATGTACCATTATCTTATTAGTATCCGCCACTTTACAGATCACCAGACATATACTTGAAGTGAAACACATTCCTTTAATAACGTATAAGTACTTGAATATAGCAGTGGGCGCATACGGTGCATATAATCAACATTATTATCAAGGGACACCTTTGAGGTCAATAGGACATTTTTGGATTCATCTGCATTCGTTTCATTTCATTACTAAATGTAAGACAAATCAGTTGAAGTGTATCATTATGCTATCAGTAAGTGACACTTTGTAGGTCACCTGGCACATTTTTTAAGTCAAAAAATTATTTAAATTACGTAGAGTAGGTAGATAGGAGAGTACATAATTATTACCTTTATCCTGGGACACCTTTGGAGACATATTTACACCAGAATTAATACTAAAGTTTGGACAAAGTCGTAGACATATACCATTATCCCTTCAGTAACTAGCATATTACAGGTCTCTGGCACACTTTTTAAGTCAAACACATTCATTAAATCATGTAGAAGTAGCATTTGGAGCAAATATATTTATCAAAATTATCCGGGACACTTTTGAGGTCATTGGGACACTTTTGAAATCATATGCATATGCATTTTTTTTAATAACGTCACCTGACACGTTTTTGAAGTAAGATTAAATCCTTCAACTGTGTTAAAGTAGTTGGATGTAGCAGTAGAAGCATATAATACTCACAATTATCAGAGTAATCCGCCCGTCAATCAAACATCCATCAGTGTTGTACTTGTTCGAATTCAGGGTATTTAGCTTTGACATATATCTTGAAAATCTGATCACATCCACTGATATGCCGTGCTCCTGAAGTTCAAGTATGACCATGGTTATCACACAGAGTAACCTAGGTATGAATTAATATTGGTATAGAATTTTTACCTTAGAAGTCTGATCAAACGCACTGAATTCACTTTTGATGCATATCGTTGATATGTTACCTAATTACACATGTTCATTTACTATATGATTGTGATGAATATGAGATATCACACAAATCAAACTTTGAGCACAAATATATCTCAGTATAACCTGTGTATACCAGAAGTTCAATCAAATACACACCTTTAAGTTCACAATATACTTGCCATCCTTCCAGGCACCTCTCCTACACAGAAGCGTCCAGTATTTTCTGTAATGCAAGCATTAGGTCACCAGCCCGCTACCTTGTAATTCCGACTTTGATAAATGGTGACAACTCTATGACCTTAATCTGTTTTCTTTCCACAAGCCGTATGCACTGATAGATGAATAAGATTTTACCAAAAGTATCCTAAATTCTCTCATATGCATTTTTTCGAAAAATGCCGGATTTTTTAATTTTCTGAATACAAAAAACGTTGATCTACATGGTTCGTGAGAAAATCAATTATAAAAAATTAACGAAGAATTCTACGATTGGCCTTCCTCCCCTGCCATCAAGTGAGACTGTTTCTGCGCTTCCTTTTAAGCCACTAAAGTCATTGCTTTGACGGCACTTTGCCGCCTGCTGTCCGCACAGTGTGCAAAGCCCACCTCCGTCTTCAATCTTTGCGAAAATCGGTAACACAGCAGTCTCCAATATTTGACCACAGATATCTAAGTCGAATCCTTTCAAGGGGAACCCTATTTGAGTCACCTGCAACTATCTTTGAATATTGTTGCCTAGTCTTTGCCGCTGCCACAGCGTACACTAGGTTTTTTTATCAATGGCCCTAACATAATCTATCCTGGTTTCCAAGAACACTCTTTATAACATCCGTATCACCATTTTACAGTCTGCTGTAACCTTACCAACGAAGGTAGCAGTCTGAGTATAAGTTTCACCTCCATGCCTACACTATGTCGTGAGCTCGCTTCATCCCGGTAGTGTGCGGGATCACTGGAACTCAACAATATCGCCCATCTTATCAGTGAAAAGACGACGTCAAAAAGAAGCAGAACCCTAACTTCGTAGCATAGTAATTTTGTTTGACTCAAGTAAGGCCCGCTGAACGATTCATACCTGTGATCGCCTTCAATATGTATACATGAAGCACGGCACGATCGATCGTGACCGGCAAAACGAAACTGATCGCACTGGCTATAACACGAAAGTTTCAAGGCAACAGTCTCAAAAAGCAGTGTTTTACAACATAACGTTTGCGGCAAAATTTGAAGTACTGCTGGGACTTAAACCGAAATGCACTGTTGAGTTGACGTCTTCAAGAGACGCCGCAGTGTACCCGGTTGGTCTTTGACAGCTCGGTACTGTACAAAACGAATTCTGATCGTAAGGAACATAACGGTATCTTTGTAATTTCGTCTGTTATGTTAGCTTACAGTATATATATTTTTTATCAAATAAAACTGTCTGGATTAGGATTTCCCGCAAAGGTTGTCTCTCATCTAAGCTGATACTGAATGCACCACAATGTCAACATTTATTTGCACTCATTATTCATTGCTACTCCTGAACCCTTGGATCACGATCGATGGGTTGTTAAAATGAACAATGCTGCACCTGTGGGGCAGCCAGCATACAGTACACCAGTGTTGAGACATGCAGAGATAGAGAGACAGGATACCAACTTGTTAGAGATAGGACTAATCGAGGAGTCGATAAGCCCTTTGGCAGCCCAAAGTGTACCGGTCACCAATAAAGTTGGATCCTAGAGACTATGTGTTGATTATCAGCAACTCAAGTCAATGACGCTTATCCTATTCCCAGGCTAAAAGATTTATTAGACGCTCTATATGGAGCTGAATGAGTCTCCGCACTTGACCTTCAGGCAGGTTACTAGCAGGTAAAGTTAGGGGAGGACCAAAAGAAAAGAAAGCATTTGTTACCCTTAGTGGTCTCTACCAGTGGCTGTCGTCTTTCATTTGGGCTCTGTCAATGCCCCAAGCACATTTGAAAGGCTGATAGCACGGGTTTTTGCAGGAATACGATGGGAGATACTGGTATTGAATCTCGATGATATCATCATATTTGGAAGGTCATTTCATGAGAAGTTAGAAAGACTGTCCCAATTGTTCTAGTACTTATGTTTTTCTACTCTTAACTTAAAGCCAAGCATGTGAGTGCCTTTTGCTCGTAGTGTTGAATTTCTAGGCCGACATGTTTCCCGGGATGGTGTTGCAACAGACCAAGGGAAAGTCAAGGAATCAGTGACTGGCCAATGTAAGAAAGTGTAATGGAAGTTAGGAGTTTCCTCTAAGTAGCAGCTTACTATAGACATTTTGTGAAAGGGTCTGCGAAGGTAGCCAGACCATTGCATGACCTGACAAATAAGAATATCGTCTTTAAGTTGACAGAAGTTTGCCAAGATTAAATTGGTCAATTGGAGATTTCACTTGGAAATGGGTGACTTCATACTGGACACAGACGCAATTGCTAGGGGATAGGGGCTGTTTTGAGTCGGGTTCAGCAGGGTCAGGAGAGGCCAGATAGTTATGAAGGCCGTGTATTGTCAAGCGCGAAGAGAAAGTACTGTGTCACTCACCGTGAAGTTTTGACTGTGGAAGAATATGCTTTAAGCACTACTTGCTTGGTCAGCGTTTTACATTACGGACTGATCATGCTGCAGTGGTTTGGCTACTGAATTTCAAGAACCCTGAAAGGCAGATTGCTCAGTGGCTGGGGAAACTGGCTTTCTTTGACTATAACATTATTCATCGGCCATGTGTGCACCACAGGAATGATGATGGCTTGTCATGGAAACCAAACCGTGAGTGTAAAGAGTGCGCTCTGGCTCATGAGATGCGTGTAACCAGCTGCTCTGCTGGGGAGCTTAACCCTTTGATATCTGAGTACACTCTTTACAAATAGAGGCTGGTGGTGTAAGGAAATTCGAACAGTATGGTTACTCACTAAAAGTCAAGTGACTTGATGGTGAATTCTCCGGTGACAATCACAAGATAATTGAACAGGGGCACGAGAGTATTACCATTGACATGCAATCATGTGGAGGCACGGTTTTGAATGAAAGTTGCCAAAACTACCAGGGTAGCAGGGAAGTAAGTAATGGTTGCGCTAGGAAAGGTTTGTCATCCCTTGTGTACTACGAAGGACAACGGATAAAGGTGACTAAGGCTGACGTAATTGCGAGAGATAAGACCTGGTCGAGAAAGATGATGAGAGAATGTCAATTGGCTGACCGTGACATCTCTGTCTTCTTGAAGGCCCGTGAAGGAAATCAAGATCGACCAGGATGGAATGAGATTTCCTCTCGTTTAGCTGCTACCAAGGCATACTGGTCCCTGTACGAACAGCTTAGTGTCAATAGGTGCTTGTTGTACCGCAGATGGGAGTTGGAATTTTGGACAATGCTACTGGTATATCTGTCCAAATTCCAAAACTTAGACACACTGAAGACGTCTATCACATGATTATTGTTCAAGTACAGCGATTGAACATCTCAGTATATATTGATAAAAAATCAGCACACCATATCTTTTTTATAAATATTTCTTCTTTTAACTTTACGAAATGTCACTGAAAACCTGTTCATTGGCGTTTAGAATTTATATCGTTGTTGCGTCACAAAAAGGTCAATATGGAATAAATTACCACAATGTGTCTAATGGTACCTAGTATTTAACATTTTAGACAACCGCTTTCACACACTATACAGCTAAACTGTTTTTGTTCCATAATCGATGAGATAATGGAAATGTTAACATGTCATTATCTGAACTAAGTAGGAATAATTGGATCAGCACAATATCTCGAGAATTTCTGTAATCCGTTGAATATTGCACCGTATTTGCTTACTTTCTTTCAAAATTGTATTAAATGTTAGAAGTAAGAATCATTGCATCCAAGTATCTAATACTAGCTATAGTCCCGATTTGTTACTTTGACTCGACCAAAGTGAAGTCTCTCGATTAACGTTTCTCGGGAAAATAGAGTAGGTCGATCGGCTGAATTTTTATGCTAAAATTCAGCTAAAACATAAGTGATAAGCCAAAAATCCCAAAAAGTTGAGGGTCGATGGTTAAAATTAGGGTTTTTCGGGTCACCTGAATAATAATTTTTAGCATGAGTGTCATCAGACAAAAAGCAGCCACTGACAATAGCAGCAATTTTATATTAACTTTATAAACTAGCATGACTTATGTAAATTTCACTTACTAGCATCGTGCTGTTGTCATGTCAATGTCCCTAGGCATGGCATGACCTTAAATACCCTAGATCTTGATTGCAATCGACAGTACTCCTAGAAATGTATACACCTAGACATTTTGATTACGTTTTTGTGTTGGTTATTTATTCCTATCATCGGTTGCCATAGCAACAATCCTGAATTGGCATGACCATGACCTTAAATGACTTAAGTCTTGGTTGCAACCCACTGGATATCTTAAAATTTATATAGACTCTTATATCCAGAGCAGCACGCTGTGCTGGCTGCCAGCTGGGCAGAAACTTTTCTGCGATTTCCTTTGTTTCATTTACATGTTATTTACATATTAATATTTAATTTACATATTAGTATTAGTTAATTGTCCTTGTATGTCTCAACCAAAGGCCAGGCTGAGAATCTTAAGCAAACCCTGTTTTTATGTAAGTAATTACAAAGATACATTTTTTTTCTAATAAACAACTATTTTCAATAGGGCGATGTCCTGGCCAAAACCCTAATTAGGCATGACCGTGACATTAAATGATCCTTATCTCGATTGCATCCAAGTTGGCAACTTCAAACATAATTCTAGGCACTTCTTGAGTAAAAAAATTAAGGATTTTCTGAAATTCAAATTTCTTTCACTGCATGAAAACCCGATAATTCAGATAAATTCACGTTAATAAGTTGCCTGTATTATAGTATAATACACGTGAATTCACGTGAATCCAAATGAATACAGGCTTGGTGAATACAAAAAATGGATTCTTGACTGTATTCATCTGTATATGCACTCTTCAGCTAAAATACAGGCAATAATCCATGTTAATACAGTAAGTATTATAGGATTTTTATGCAGTGTTTAGTGTTGTCATAGCAAACATCCTGGGCCAACATTCACCACTATTTCAATGGCACATAAGCACATTATGACAGCTGAGGTCCCTAGCTAAGAGGAAAACATGTGGCGGATAAAAGTGCCTAAGGGGATGCTTTATATATTGGCCCATAAACTAACAGGGCGATAGCAACGTGTTTCCCGTAACTCAAAATGGTGAGGGATGAAAAACGTTTACGTTACCTCTATTGAAGCTCGTGTTTTGGCATTATGTTACACAAAATGATCATTCTCTTCCGTATGATACCTTTTGATGTACTTTAGGGTACTTAGAAAGCACTAGAACAACTTGTTAATTTAAGTTAACCAAACTAAGTAATCAATGGCAACTGCATAAGTACTAAGTTTTCTCGAAAGGAATAAAAAATACCTTGTCACACAAGTTGAAGCCTGACTTTTAGTTGCACTTAAATAATCGCGTCATCTTCGATTGGTAATGGTACACTTTCAATACACAGACTCATTAGTTGTCTACCATGTTGAGAGACTACTAAACTACCTTTATTTCATTTTTATTTTTACTATAATGCATTTTATTACATTTTAATACATATTTCTACGTTAGTTTCCGCTTTGTAAGGTGGGATGTATTGCTTGGTACAGTGTGGATGCCTTGCAAGTCACGAACAAGAAGCAAATTCAATGTTAAATTGCAAATTTGATGAACAGTGTACCACGCATAACTTCTACGTGCATTAGGCCTCTTTATGTGAACAGTCATATTTCCACTTTTATATACTTCTTGCTTTTCAGCATTTACATATTGTTATTCGCTTCTGAAAACGTTTTGGTTTCCTTTGCATTCACAGACATCCAACTTTGGCATTATTTTTTTCCCTTATCAGTAACCTGCATCTTTTCTTTCCGTGTTATTTAGTATGGAAAAACTCCGCTTGACGTCGCTAATGGCAGAAGAGTAAAATCATTATTAAAAGTAAGTTTATTTATTGAAATCATACAAGTCCTGACCGATTTTTATACTAAATCAAGTTTATCACTTTAAGGTTAATTTTTGCCTCCGCCGTTGTGAAATGAAAATGTTTCCCGGAGCCGACGGGAATGAATTAGAGCAGGACTTTAGCTCCCTTTTACGATACGTGCAAATTCGTTTTACCGATTGTCGCGAAATGTTTTTCGTCAATACATACAAAACAATTCTACCATAGAAAGGTAATATTTACTGAAGTCGTTGTGACTGAAAATGAAAAGTGTAAATAACCGGCAATTGTACATTATAATTAAGTTATAACAATAAGCTCACCCGCAATGGGATATCAGTATCATAGACGAAAATAGATACTTGTATTTTCTACTGGCTCCTTTTCATCACTTGGTCATTTATCTATTCGTCATCATGAACTATTATGGCATAGGATAGTAAAATAAACTGTGCTTTATGCGTATGACAAAATTGAGTTTCGCAGTCTCTAATGTACAACGGTAATTCGTGAATCTCATCGTTGGGATTAGCGTCATATGTTTTAGTTACATTAAGAATATCCACCGCATACCAATTGGCCATTGTAATACTATGATGTCTATAAGTGTCATTTCAAATATTCAAGATATGTTGTATTTTGTTTTTATGTTTGTTTGCATTTGAAACGAAATGCGACTGACATCGTCGGTATATACGCATCGTTCAGACATGATCTGCACACCTTTGTGAATATATTCACGTGAAATGACATATCGCTGGTCGCGCGACCGGTGCGCACACTCCCCCAGTTGCAAACGAAACACATGGCCGATGTAACCTCTTATGACGTTCTTATAGCTTTTTCATTATGTCGATTATATTAATCATTTTTCTTACAATGTTTTGGGTCAACGTCAAAGATTGTATTATTCATTATTTAATTATGGTTTAAATACGTTGATCACACAGAAAAAGTGGTATATAATTAAAAGTATCAATTCAGAACAGAAGTGTCCTTTAGTGTAATTATTAATTAACAGTCTCATGTTGCATAACTTTTTGAAATTTCCAGTATCGTTTTTACAGAGTTGGTTCACTAACATTAAAGGTACCCCTATATGCTGGCTTTATTTGTTCAAATTCCATAGTATCCGATGTAGTAACTTGATTTTAGCAAATTGGTAATATTACAGACATATCAGAACATAAAATGTCAAAGTTGCGAACATTCATCTCTATGCATTACATTTGACTTCTCTGTGCAGTTTATGTTAAGATTTCAGTGCACAGATATGCACATTATCCTCGTCTTTTTGCTTTATCGCATGTTAATGTTTGAGCAAACATTTAATCGCAGTGTAATCTTTATCTTGTTCAAAATTACACATAGAGTTCCTGAGATAAATTGTAATATGGGTATACACACACCCAAATTCGTACATTCTCACCAAGAAAGTAGAATCATAAAAATTAGTGCTAAAAGATACAGCTAGTTGGGCTTCAATATGTACACCCTATTTAAGTGTTCGCTTTCTAATAACACGTAACTCTCCTTTTTATTCTACTTCAGGCCGCAAAGAAAAAAGCAGAGTTCAGTGTATTGATGAGAGAGCCTGGGATAACAAGAAACAGTAGCAAGCTAAGTGTGTGCGGATGGTGGTGTTGGCAAAACTACCCTTGTGAACGCTTTACAAAGGGTAAGAGAGAGAGAGAGAGAGAGAGAGAGAGAGAGAGAGAGAGAGAGAGAGAGAGAGAGAGAGAGAGAGAGAGATGTATTGGCAAGCATTATTAGATTATGTGTCTTCTTCATGAGTGGGAAAAGGTAGAGTTAATAAGGACTCTCTCTAGTAAAATGAATGCTTGACATTTTATAGCTAAAATAGGAAAACAAAGTTCTAAAAAATGTGTTGAATGGCATATTTCATGGAAAATAACACTTTGTAAAACATAAACAGCCAAATTAAAATATCCGATGTGAACAATGTTGAGGTAAATTATATGTTTGTAACTACAGGTATTGCATTCTCATTTTAAGTCGCAATGACAATCTCTCTTACACAGTTCTAAATGTTCTTAACTCATTAAAATAAGTTCGACTTCGCAATTTGTTTTGTTTGATCTTTTTCTATGGACGACTACTTGACTCATCAGAACGCCTCAGACGCTAAATATATTTTCATATCAATTTGCTAAATATAAACGGCTTTAGCAATTACGATATGACGAAGTGAAGACTGAAGGAGAAATTTAAAACTTTGTTAATGCAACCTACTTAATCACTGAAAATTCACCGAGATAATATTGCTACCGTGCATAGTCTACGAGGGTATTCCTCCGGTAATATATGTCAAGTATTACAAAATTTTGATCATGAACACTTACAAACAGTTTTCCTTAAATTTATTTCTTGGAAGACATCAGATAATTTAAAAAATAAATATTGGTAAAATCTACGAGGTTACTGACAGACTCTCACTGTCCTGTATTCGGCAAAGCTGTAAAATAACGATCGCACATACAAAAATTAGTCTTTTATGAGTATTGTGTTTAACTATAGATATGGAATGCTGGTAGCTCTACATTTGGAAATAATAAAATTATATCTAAAATTTTAATATGCTGATATTTTAGTAACAAATTGTATGTTTATACGTTTTATTGTATTAAATTTGCTATGAGTTTGTTACGATCTCTCATGCAAACTTTATCGCTGGCTTTTTCAAACGACTTGCAAGCCTTTGTTCGTCTCAGTTACATTTGTCGTGTTTCTAGCACCATCATTTATTTTTCGTCCATTATTTCCAGATGAAACCCGTCAATGTCATCCCACCAATAATTAGATATACCTGTTATTAGATTTAACGCCAGTACCTTAAAAGAAACGAGAAAATCGACTTAATGTGTCGGTGCAGAACTTAGGCGAACAAAATAAGTCGTACATCTGACTACTGCTGATACTTCGACATTGTCTATATAACAGATCGACTTTAGACAGGGTTCACATACATATTTTGGGGTCAAACGATGTATAATGAACTATTGAAAACTGGACAAATGTTGCAGAATAAAGGCAATTATATGTTGTTAGTACGCAGTCTTATCTGTTCGTGTGTCACAACAGCAGGGGTGTCATTTCTGCTACGTCTATTGTCTTAGTATACTGAGAATCACCATTTTAGGTTTTATTGTAGCAGAGAGTGATTGATCTTATTAAAATACTTTTAATTAGAAATTGAACATGAAGTGGCAATAAGCGTCCCAGGTCACCTGTGCAAATATATTTTACTAATTTGACAGTTGTACTACTCTCTTTAGGAAAGCCGATTATAATATTGTAGTATATGACCAGCTGACTAGAAGCTTGGTTAAGTGGAAAAAATATATTATCAGAATAGTAAGAATGATGATGAGCAATTCTACATGCACAGGCAAACAATACGTAACTTTAAAAGTCATTGGGCATCCCGACTAGGACCGCAAACTTTAAAAAAAGTCTTTAGTTTTTTTTTTTGTTTTTGCGTTTTGTTTTGTTTTTGGTTTGTTTTTTCTTTGTGTTACTCAAGTTGATACTCGTCAAATGATCAGTTCTCTGCAAGTAATGAGAAGCCTTTTACTTTAAGGCTTATATCATTCCGAAATTGTTTAATGTTGTAATGGACAAGTAAAACGCTTCATTTATTACATTATTTTTTGTAAAAGCTGCCCGTCTAGAAACGTGTTTCGTTGCAACATATATATATATATATATATATATATATATATATATATATATATATATATATATATATGTATGTATTTTATTTTTGCAGCTACTTTTGCCATTTTTGTCTGGCCACTGAAATTAGCTATCAAAAATGTCCATCTTCATCAAAACGTGTCGCAAATAGTTATTCTCTACCTAACAAAGGAGAACTATATTGGCTGTAAGGTCGCTTGTTGAAGCAATTTCTTCTATTTTTAGAAAAAAGCTACTTTGAAATCACAAGACTGATATTTTGGAAATCTCCTATGCACAGCCTGTTGCTTGGTATGCGCCATATTGGTCAAAAATTATGGAATCGTACATAATTTCTTATCTATGTGGTAGCGTGACAGTGTCCTTACACTATTTTTGTACGAGTGTGCTGGCTTTCTAAGAGTTAAAGAGATGATAGTCAATTGAACAACTTACCTAAAAAGTGAGTTGTACCGCTGCGTTTTGATTGCATTTTCACAAAGAGATATATATCGAATAATGTTAGTGACAATATTAATGTCGAATATCTCGACACTTATTCCATAGTGTACATGGAATGTGTTATTGCTGTGTACACGGAAGTGTTCATGTTTACACGGTAAGGAAACAATAAAATGGCAAAAATATTACGTTTTCTTGTTGTACGAGTCAACGTAGAATGATTACGTTTTACTGATTTCAAATGCAAATTAACTTTTTTTTATACAAAGGTTAATAATTTGCTCATCGCTCTCTATATTCTTTGCATTGTTCACCAGGGCGTTTTGAAAGCATACTGCACTCGTCGATCAGAAGAGAAAGCACCTTCTAAAGACAAGGCCACGCATATACCCACGCCCGGTATTGACGTCAACATTGTCAATATACCAAAAGTTGGTCATTATATAATCTGGGATTACGCCGGACAACCGGAATATTACGTGACTCATAATATGTTCCTGAGGGTGGATGAAACGGTGTTTATAAAACGTTTTCAAAATCATGGATGTAATGGATGGGTTTGATGGTACACTTACGGAGAAGGTAAGCGCATGGACGTTTACGTCAATGTTTAGATCAAATATTCGTATATTGAGATTTCCACATCATGGGCGTACGAATTCAAATAACACATCCAAAAATATCATTCTTCATATATTCAAATGATTAGTTGCTGACATGGCCAAGATTCATCAAGTCTAGAAGATCTGATGACCTCAGTACCGAAAACAAACCGATGGTAATTTTATTGGCCAGTGGAGCTGATCTTGTAGATGAGTCTCGACGTGATCGTGGTGAGTAAAATACACAGTAATCGTATAACATGGTTTTGTCTTATATCGGTATTGAATGACTAATTGCAAGTGAAATAAGAGTAAAAGGTTGACTTGTTACTATTATACAATCAACAGTGATATATATTTTACATTAACACTCGACAAAAAGGAAGTTCCTGTTTGGATGCTTAGTAGAATTAAAGGGGCACTGTTATCATTTCAAATGAAACCTACCTTGTCACCGATAGCTAACGTCTGACCTTTTCTATGGCTCAACAAGTATACGTAATCATATAGCCGTTAGAAACAGGCGAATTTTACTGACACAGAAAATCTAGCTTTCGCTAAAGACAAACTGAGTTCAATCTGAAGGCATTGTTAATGACGCGAACTGAAGAAAGAAAGGCATTCTGGTTTAATTAGAGCTCTTCGAATCGTTTTACGACGGCATCAATTTACCTACAGGTATCAAAGTCACTGCCAATTTCATACTATATTTACTTTGAGTTCTTACATGTATCCTAAGTTAAATGAAATAACGATAATGTTTAATTATTTTGACTTGAAGCAATCAAGATCATTGAAGACATTCGGACAAAGATTCAAGAAATGTTTGGGGCATATTTAAACATCGTGGATGAAACATATCTGATCAATTGTCATGATTCCAGACATGAGGACATCAAAAGACTTCGAAAATGTTTGTCGAATGCTAAGGTAGGTTTGAACTCTTTGAAGCGCAAGAGTGATCAAATAGCTAAACATTTCAGAGATTAATTACAAATATTGTCGCATACTTATTTAGCTTTTTGAAACGCGAGATCCTTTAACTAAACACTTCAATCAAGGTGTTTTGCAGATTTGGAAGCAACGAATTACCATTTCTTTCCCAACTTCTTGCTTCTCTCACGGAGAAAATCACTTTGATCAGTCAAAAAGCTTTGCAAATATGAATTATTCATCGTTCAGGCCTAGTTAATTTGGTTGTTTTGAAGGCATCAAATTGAATTAGGTACGAAATATATTTATTTAAATGACTCCCTACCAAATATTTATTTCACCCCATAGAAGAATCTATGAGTCTTGTAACATGGCATTCGTGTCTTATATGCCACACAGATAATATGTTGATAAAATGTACGGGCTTCTGTGCAGTTTTCTTGTGTTTAATTATGAGGGTCGATAAATTCTGCTCAGAAGGCAATGAGTTAATAATTAACTTCTCATAAGGAAAATATTGAATGTCAATTATGATTATTATCATTGTTAGCGAAAAGAAAATATTCCTAAATTGTGTGCGAAGATTGCAGACAGTAAGAACAAATGGCAAATCAGCGAGAAGTTTCCATACTGTATTGGCATGCCTATGTAGAACAAGTGAAGACAATAGATCCCCTGGTGGAGGAAGATTTCCTGAGAACGGCTACATCTTATCTTGACAACATCGGAGAGGTAAAGATGTCTTTTTAAATTCATATCCTTTCATTCATGTCTTCCCGTGATATGATTCATTATTTCGCGATTTTTGCTACGATATAAGCCCACCTCGTAATGTGTGACGCCAACAATAGAAAAAGCATCAACCATTATTTTATGTTGTTGATTAAATACGGTCATATACGGTTTCGGAAAACCATTGCCCTTAAAAAGTTCGCACCTCGGAAAGAAAAACGAGGTAATTTTACTTGTATAAATAGTCGACGCTAAATAGAAGCTGTTTTTAAGCAAATGGTGTTTTGCTTTGGTACTATGATAATTTTCGTGTCTCCTCATTAAAGTATTCATTGGTTGTTCAGCAGCAATATTTTACTAGACCATATGTATGCGTCACTTGTTCATTCAAAACTGATCCTTGAGTAACATGATTATATTAAAATAGTAATGATAAGCCTTAAACCACTGTCTCATATTTACTATGTCTTTTCTTAATCTTAAGTAATGTTTATTTACAGCTTCTCTTTGTCAAAGTTCCAAGCGGGGACGATATAATTGTCCTCAATATTCAGTGGCTGTGCTCAAGAGTTTTCGGACCAATGCTAGCCACTGACATTTTCATTCAATACAACAAGAAGTTACGGAAGAATCAGAAATTTTACAGTCGCAGTGACATCAACGAGGTGTTCAATGACTTTGCCGATACTGAATTACTTCTTAACCTATTGAAAATATTCGAGCTCGTCTTTGAAGTCGACCGAAGTCCACCAGTACCTGATGGCGATGTGCAGTTTATCGCACCAGCGTTGTTGGTTGAGAACATGCCAGAATCACAGTGGAGAATGGATCCATCAAAACAAATCTACTTCGGTCGAAGAATTCAATGTCGAGATGAGACAGATAGCTTCTCACCTGGATTTTTTCCACGACTGCAGACTAGACTGTACAATCATTTTCGTGACCTAGGTCAGACTCCTAGTGAAATATGGAAGAATGGTATCAAAGTTTGCCATGTGGTTGAATGTTTGGTGTACATGATCAGGGGTTGGAGAGCCATATACATCTGCGTCAGGGCAAAGGATGAAATGAACATCAGGGATTGTCAAAAGTTACTTGAATTGGTAATCTGCTGCCCCGGTAGTGATATCGAGAGCCACGTCCTCAGCGCACATTCATTGAGGACCCATATTGATGCAGAAAAGGTTAAATTCTACCCAATGCAGACGATTCTGGAAGCAGAGATGAAAGGTGTCAATGTCTATGACGAAGAACGCGGCGATGAAGAGGCAACTACTGACTTACTTTGCGCCGGATATGATACCACACTGCTTCGTAGCCATGGATATAAATGTGACGTCAAGTGGATGATGAACGACACATTAAAGGAATTCTCCATAATAATGGATGTAAAGAGAGATATGGCTGGTGACTACAGGGTAATGGCAGATCTAATGGGTTTTGCACATACCGAAGTACAAGGATGGGAAGGCAAATCTATGTCAATGACAAAGCATATTTTATCAGAATGGTCGAAACGATGGGAAGAGCGAAAGAGAAATGGAGGATCACCAACTGAGGGCGACATAATGTATGAGAGTACTTTCAGCAATTTGATGAAAATCCTGAATGATGACAGTTGCCGTGTAGAAGTAGCTGAAAATGAAATAGTTGAAATGTTTCGGCAGCTTAGAGTTTCAAACAGGGGACCACAGTATTACAGAATGGGCATGTCGTGATTAAATGATCGAAGACATTCAATTCGCAGGGTTAAGCATGCCTACCTTCAACAAGTTTTTCTGCAACAAAAGGTGCTATAGATTTTTAAGGCTTTGAAACGTACGATAATTGACCTGCTTGCTTCAATACAATAATACATGTAGAGAAAAAAATGTGTGTTTTTATCACATTTCTGAATATCACGTTTTAAACTAATAGTGCCTGTAATGATACATAAACGAATTTTACTGATCAGGCATGGCTGTGACAACAGCATAATGTTAAAATCAGATGATGTTAGTGTACAAACGGGAAACTTTGTGTTGTAATAGAACGTTATTTTCTTGTTGTCATCATTTTTGACGGCTATCTTAAGAAATGAAAACTGAGTCTATTCAAGTATTTTTTGCAGGTGCATTGGTACATCGTACTAAGGTTTTAGCGAAATGTTTTAATCGTGATCTTATTTTTCTAGGTTGGTAGAAGTCGGTTGGATTGGCGTTATGTTCAATAACATTTCCACCTTAAAGTATGAAAACTCTGTAACCTAACGTTTCTTGAGCCTTTGCAGGTTTGTTAGAGTAGTGTTCTTTTGAACGACATTTTATTGAGCTTGAAAGATTTGTCAAGATTTGTCAAAGATTTGACAAATTGCAAGATAATATGACCAAATTATTCATTTGCTTAAGACATTATCTTACTTCAACCAACTTTGAATATCACGATATTGTATTTGCAATGTTAGATTTACTAAGCGAGCTGCTGAGAAAATAAAAAGAAACATTCAGAAACACTAAGACCTATGACCTTATTCTAAACACTATGACCTTTTGTGTTATTAAGCGCACTTCCTGACTGTAATTTTATACTTCTGAATTTTGAGTACGGCGTTGGTTATACTAAATAATTATAGTTTTCACGATGTTCAAGGTCTTCGTAAGATATTTTTTTTTTTTTTGATTTTAAAGTAAATACCTACGTGACTGGCGTGTGTAAAAGGCATTTTCAAAAAATTAGAGTAGCCTTTCAAACTGCTATTGACGTAAACTTGGTGATTCTTTCCTACATACATTCCCAATCCTAATAGATCTTCAAATAAATTTAACTCCATGGCAACAACCATATATCACACAATTTAAAGTGCATGTCAGTAAAACGAACCTTTAACCTGTGTGCCATGTCAGATACTTTTGTGAAAAATCTATCGTTTTTTTTTCTGGAGAGGTTTTCTTTATTTCTGAAAAACAAATATTCTATGTTTACATAGGACAGTTATTTCAAGTCAACAAAGGTAGAAATTTATCTGCCATCAAAGTTGAAACATGCGTACGTACGTACTTGCACAAAAATTTCAATACATGGATTGACATGACATCGAATAAAATACATTTACGTCAAACATTTACTAGCATCGCATTTCCACTCATTCCCCTAACACCGTCTCGATTGTGGTAAGATATTTTCCATTGTCCTGTTTTTAATATGACGTTCCCTTCACGAGCCTGTACTCATGCTTCATGCCATGGACCGTCACACCAAAAGTCACGGTCATTCCACTTTTACGAATCATTCCGAGGAAATACTAAAAACATAGTTTTTTTTTTTCTTTGTTAATACATATCTCGATTTTTGTTGTGTGTGTTTTAAAGCGAAGTTATCGTCGTCTGCACAGGCGCCAGACCGAGTCTCTGGTTACCAGAATAAGTGTAAAGTGTATCCCATAAGGCAGTGTATTACCAAGGCTCACAAGCAAGATGGCGGCGACCATAGTCTGTGCTGGAGGTCGTGAAAAGGCTCCGAATCGGGTAAAAAGAAGGGACAAAACTAAAATTTAATTGTACAGTGCACACGAGACATGGAAGGAGGCGAAGGCAGTCCGCTACATGACTGCATCAAATGCAAAAATTGCCGAACATGTCCTTGCTTCGCACCGGGGAAACTGTCACGAATGTTTTCCTTCTGTTCGTGACCGTGCTGTGTGTTCCCGGCGTTACACGGCCTCCCCACCATACACGGTACGCAGGACTAGTGGTAATCGCGACTCCGACGGAGACAGTCAAAGACGTGGAAACACAAGTAACGAACTTACAGCTGCTACTATCCAATTCAAAAGGTGAGTGGATCGTTCTTGTGAAAGCCTGTACATTGTATCAGTTTACATGTTAGTTGTAAAGCCTGTCCGGCAATTTTCGGGAACGCAGCATGTGCACACCGAACACGGAGGATGCATGGATGGTGTCTGGTAATAGATAGCGTGGGTCCATAGCTGGGTATTTTCGGACAGGATTTCTGACTTTTAGTTTTACGTGCTGGTTTTGACTTTAACGTTATTAACCCAGCCTCCACAATAACGTTAAAGTCAAAACCAGCACGTAAATCAGAAATCCCGTCCGAAAACACTACAGCAATGGACCCACAGCTAGGTAATAGACTACAAAGCTACCTGCATGTACAAACTTACCCAGACGGTCATCAAACATGGAGTGGGAAACATTGAGCTAGAAAAACTAGAAAACACCGGACTGAACTTGACGTGTCTCTGGTTTCTGAATTCTAAGGCCAAATTGTCTCCCAAGTTTTAGTGCTGAAACGCAGGCTGAAATGTCTCCTGCGTAAAAAAACCTTCATTTTACACTGTCAACTTTGTAATATTGTTAGATTACCGTATATATATATATATATATATACAATTTTTTTGTTTTACTCTCTACTACATCCAGAAAAGTGTGATAAGTTTAAAGGAGTCAAACATTCCTGGGACATGTGGCATGGAGGAAAGGACATTCACAAAAAAGTAGTAAAGGTATGTTATCTTTAGTTTATCAATGCACACTTTTATGTTAGTTCTTTGCAGGCAAAATTTTCTTGAATCTCATCTGCTATGCAAGTTGGTATTGGTATTCCGTATTGAAGACAGCAAAGTATGCTGATTCAGTAAAAGTTCTTTAAATTTCAAGGTAACAAAGGAAAACATTTTGTGAGCTGGCATTTTCATAGGCTAGCGCAACATGTTAGATATCATAAATCATGCAGTTTCTCCAGACTAGTGACCAAAAAGTGTTTGAAACTTTGTGAATTTTATAAAAGCATTTGATACATTTACCTAAATTGTTGATTTGACACTTCTTAGCTTATGAGGTAACAACACAGATATGGATATCACATCATTAGCATATGACTACATGAGCAAAGAATAGGATATTGGATAAAGAAAATGATAAATATCAGACTGTCAGTAGGCTAGCATTGGGCTGGCCCAGTTTTATCGAGTGCTACACCATGGGAAAGGAAGGTTTGAGCTACATTGTACTTGTTAGTGTATCATGCTGAACAGCAAAATATAATGCAGAGGCAATATGTACTAAATTTCACTGAATTTTGATCATGGTCTACAGGCTTCCCAAAGTAAGAAATGTCGAGACATTTTGCCATGGGCATCAACTATCAGAAATCACTTCTGGTATGCTGTGAAAGAGAGCAAGAGAAATGAAAGTAAATGAAAGTGAGTATTTTTAATGTTAAAATGCAAAACAGCCTGAGAAGAAGGAAAGTGTGTGTTCCATCATAGTACTAAGATGTGCATACTTTTGTCAGCATTCTAGCACAGCATCTACAATCTCTATTTTTACTGGCCTTGAAACAAGGGTGTGCACATCTATGGTTCATGGATATGAAATGCAACTGTGGTAACACCATTTTGCTGACCCATGACAATGCTATATCGGACGAGTATTTCTCATAGCTGGTACAGTCACTGTAGATTTTCAGAGCTGGTACAGCTGTGTGCTCATGTCTGTACCGTTACATGTAATGGAAACTGTACTGGTTTCTGTACAGGTCTGTTTGAGTTTTTCTGTTTAGGCTACCTGAACGACCCAGGTCTTACTTAGAGAGAGATAATATTTGTGATATATGAGTATGTGTTTATAATGATCCAGCTGGAAGCAGAGTGTCATTTGACACTATTTGTTTCATTTTTTCCCCAGACACAGTGGCTTTGAGGAGTCTTTCCAGTCACCAATTGATGTATACCCCAAAGAGACATGCGTACACGTAAGTATATGTATGTGTTCTTTAGTATCATATGTTGCACCGTACAGCTTGTCTAAAACCAAATCTGGTTGAATCTGGAAATCTGTTTGAACTGAGTTCATCTTCTATATATAACACTGTGTTCAAAGAACTTCAATAAACCAGACTCCAAACACCTATGCAAACCCAAAAAAATATTCTCATTGCCTTCAATGTCGCATTTTAATAGACAGGTTTTACTGTGTACTGATTGTAAGTAGAAATTACTGTTAGACTGATTGTTTATGTCTTAGGAAAGTAAAATTTGGTCAGTATTACATCTGCAAATTATTGAAGTCATGCTGTACAATTTAAACAATGTGCATGTACAGTTTTATCCATAGTTTCATCGTAGACTCTTTAGGGATGAGGAGAATCCAAATTTAAAACATGACCATTTCATACTTTCTTTAACTTCAGATATGTTGCCTATAAAGCAAGAATTCAGTTGGCTGCCATAGATTTTAATAAACATACTAATCGGAAGCAAGCACTGGACAAAGATGGGAAACCAAGGTTTGTGATCCTGCAAGTATGATGAAATCTTCATTATTCCTACCAGTACACACTTGGCTTTGTAGGATTGCTATAGGCAGAACAATAGGAAACTTCATTTTATATTCACAATGAAAATCAAGAAATAGCCTAATGTTACTATTGTAGACCCCTTAGTACTGAGACCCTGCCTCCACACACATTGGTAAATGCTATTGTTGAAAGTGTGAATAGCCTACAAAACTATCCTGATGCTGGTTATGGATAGGGACCTGCTATTTACTGCCTGTGACTGCCTGTAGCTGCTGGAGGACTACCCGAGAACTGCCTAAGGACTGCTCGAGGAGCAAGTAGGCCAAATTTTATGCCTGGCTAACAAAAAATATCATTAATTTTGGTGTTTTCTGTAGTGGTTTTAGAACCTGAAAGACGCAGGGCTTTCGACTAGAGAGACGTCCCCATCTTGATTGTGAGATCATACCATTCAGTGTAAGGGGTGGTAGGCTGTCAAGCTGTATGCGCTGGCGAGGTTATTGTACCACCTCTCGGACTGAATGGTATGATCTCACTATCAAGCTGGCGACGCGACGTCCTTCAAGCCCGGCGTCTTCCGTGTTCCAAAACCGCCGGATAAAACATCAAGTTAACGCCAAATCAATGATATTTTTGGTTGACGGGTCATGATATAAACCGAACGTATAGTCTTAGTGTAATATTGGGCGAAATTTGGCCCACCTTTTCCACGGGTAGTGCTAGGGCAGTTCTCGGGCTGTCCTCAGGCAGCTACGGGCAGTCACAGGCAGTAATTAGTAGGACCGTATGGATTTGAACTCCAGCTTGTACCATCTAGACTTATTACAATAGGCTGCATAATCACAATCTTGTTATGTTTGACATATCAGGATACATAAGAATCACACAGTCATGTTTATGATAATCTATACTGCTTGAGAGTTGCTTTAAAACTATCTGCATGATTGTTTTTCAGGTTTGAAGTCAAATACTCTAAGCAGTCCAACAGGTTTTATCCTACTGCCAAACTAGAGGCCAAGAAGTATGAATACATTGGTAAACTGCAAAGGCAGATCTTCCAGTCTCGGCAAAATGACTATGGCCACATGTCCTGGCATGTGTCCTTGGATGAGAATGATCCCAGGCGAATCCATGGCACAAGACATTTGGTGACAAGGCCTAGTTTAAGCCAAGTTACAGCACAGTATCAGAGTAGATTTGCCACATCACAGTCTCATGAACTTACTGGTAGTTCAAATCAATGAATGCACAGTAAACTTTATCCAGCAAGGAAATAGAACATAAGAAACCTTTAAAAGTAGTCATAGTGTGATCTTCTATTGCCTCCATTGATTTTATCATTGACATAAATATTGCATTATTGATACTTGTATCTGTCATATCCAGTAACAGAAAACTGCTGTTCTAAAATTACTGAACTCAGGTTAATTTTTTGTGAGGTTCATGAACAAATTTATATTAACTGTTTGGTCATTTTTTTCATTGATAAAAAAATATATATTGTGTACTTCAGTCTGTCACTATGTTGGAGCAGAGATATCATGCCCAAGCTAGGTCAAATGACATCACTGAATTTTTAGCTTCAAATCAGTGACACACACTGACCTCAGTATTCAGCCAACCTTGCACTGTAGAGAGGATAGTTGATGGCCTGAATAGTAGTAATAGGTTTATCTACTCAACACTTTACATTTCAGTATGTCATAAACACACATGTGGCGTAAAGCCAAGAAGAACTGAAAAATAAGTCCTCTGATTCACCGCTATAGTTTTCCAAACGAGATTTTGTGGTAAAACTGAATTATTTTGCAGTTTTTAGCTGGCTTGCATCCGTATTAATTTCATGCAAAAGTTTACATTTGTTTTTCAAGTTAATCATTCAGAAGTGTAAATTTATTTTTCCTGGGCTTTGAAGAGGTTTATGTGAACAGTTTGAAATTCCATAAAAGTTGACTTTTCAGGAGTGATACATACTCTCGGAAAAAGCAGACATCATGAATGTCCATGCATACAATTTTGTAAGAATGACCTCCACACAAAAACATGCTATAGGACAGCTAAAGGTGTTGTTCATTTTATTGTATATTACCAGTTTGCAATGACTGATACATACCTTAGGAAAGTGAACCAGACACATCGCCTGCATATTCAAATGTTAATGAAAAATTGTTTGAACAGAAATATTGTGGTTTACGTTGTCAATATCTAGTTTGATGACACTGAGGATAAATAAAACAATCCACAATTCACCGACAAGTCCTGAATTTCTCCTTCTATGTAGCTGACATACACATTAGGATTTGGATAGCGTCTTCTAATAACTAGAACACAACATGATGGAATAACACGACGGTTTCCTCTGCCCAACCGACCATGTTGCCAATATATAAACTGGCAATGTGCAAAGTGTCTGTAGCAAGCATTGTTCCTAGGTTGATCTTGTGCATAAGTGTCTGCAACTGTTCTCATGGCAATTTCTAAAACATTAGGGTCCTTATACAAGTTGTTGAAATAACCATGTCCTTGCCATACATTCTTGGCCAATCCTTTTTGCACAACATTTGTTTTCAACCTGTGAAGGCACTGGTTGACATTCTCAACACCTACACCATGGAAGATATACTATGTCATCAGGTTTTGGATCAGGGGATGGCTGCTGATGAAACTGATTGAGGCCTTGATCAGTTCCATCCAAGACAAAGTCTGCCCATGCATCCAGTTGTCTTCTGATTAATTCCATGGTCACTTTTTCCAGTCTTTCTCTTGTTAAATTCTGTATATATTGCTGAAAGCAATGAAAGAAAATAAAAATTAACAGGCAGAAATTTAACAAGAGAAAGACTGGAAAAAGTGACCATAGAATTAATCAGAAGACAACTGGATGCATGGGCAGACTTTGTCTTGGATGGAAAGTAATGTTTGTAAACACGAAATTATGCACAATCGCAGACGACGATAACGACGCTTTAACTTCTGTCATCACATGAACGTGCCGGAATCACTAGATCACGTAGACAAGGACAGATAAAACAAGCAACAATCAACCGATTTGTCACAAATAGGCCACACCCACCACGTCTAAATCTGTGTGTGGAAAAGCTGTCATAATTGCTCTTGCGTTAAACCAAGGACTCAGCCCGATATTATATTATACACATACAAGATGCACACTATCATACACAAAACGCAAACAACCCCGATGTGAACTAGATGCATATTTTGCCTTTATCATATGCCTCGTATATCGAATGTCGCGCGTTCCTTAGGATTCAATGGTAACTCGTCGGTGACATCGCAGGCCGCATAGTCATCATTGGACTGAAAGTGAACCGGAACTTGTTTTCATTTTGATTTTAAAAACGTTTAAATTTCATGTTTTGCAGAGGAAATCCGGTTTTTGAAAAATGTTCAGAAAAAATTGATAAACCGCATTTTAGGAGTTTAAATGTATTGCGATATCGTCCTTCGATTGTTCAGTATTTTATCATTTGAATTTAATTTTTACGCCTGACAATGACACTGACCGACATTTTGTGGAGTGACCGTTATTAACCCTACACGTGATACATCGTGTGAATGCTCTCCTCTTGTTGATTTACTGGACTTCTGAAGTAACCGTTCATCCTCTTTTAGTGAATTGTTTTGACAATATGCATATTTAGAGACGATTTAAGTTGTACACTTTCTCGAGAGAGATGCACTTCTTGACGCATTCCTGTACAGAGATGTAGACGCTCTGAGACTTTGACGTACTGACTTCAGTGAGAAGCCAAGTCTGCTTGACTGTAGTTGACAACGTTTTTTGTAGGCGACCGACCTTTGTAGATATTGTAATCATGTACGCGTAATGTGATTAAAATAACGGAATGATGATGTTGCCACTCGCATGTTACATATGTGCTTTATTACCGGCCCCGTACACGGAATAGCACCGACACCACGAACAATAAACGTACCGGGACGATCACGAAACTAACTACCACTCAACCAAGCCACGTTACAATATCATGCGCTATTCGGTGATGAAAATCGTTCCATTTTTAACGAGTTTTCGTCGTCTAAGATGGAAATAAAATATTTAAATATCATTTGCCAGTAAACCTAAATATTTTGAGTGAAACTGTGTAAAAGAGATATGTAATGAAAACATTATAGCCCTAACATGAGACTACGTACCCTCTGGGCAGGAGACACTTAATCGTCCTTACATGTGGCAATGGTCACCTACCCTCGGGCACATCGTCCCATGTTTGGACTATAATATATAATATTGCCTTTATTGCAAAATGTACTCATAAGTTCTATACCAATTTAAATATTAATCAAAACACAATAGCCTTTATATATTATAATATTGTGGTAACTTTCCATATTGGTCTCAGTTTTCTATACAATTAGGGTTTTAATATCGACTTGCATGTTAACGATTGTACACATTCGGACTTTCTGAACGCAGGAGAATCAAGACACCAACAAACACAGAAAAGGAGCATAGACTACAAATTTAGTGCTGAGAAAGTGTGAACCACAATAAATCAAGACAGCAAAAGATACACCAAAATAAAATGGAAAGGGTATAAAATATTAGCAAGTTTTACTGATCAACAAGAAATGGTACGTGTTCTGAAACCCGGCCAACACAGAATGGTGAACCTTTTCTACCTTGAGTTAATATTTAAATCAATATTGATTTGGTCTTCCTTTCAACATGCCTGACGTTTCCTTTAATCAGATAGTTGCAGTCAGTCTCAAAATTAAGGGATTCGAGAATTGCCCAGTGTGACTCCGATTCCCATCTTAATCTGTTGTCCAATTCCATATTCATGATAAACCTAAAATGCTTCTTTGCTGCTCACATTGTCTGCTCACTTCACAAGAGCAAATGCAGAATCATAGTGTATATGACCCCTGTTTCAGCAGAAATAATTCATTGCTAGGGAGGAAATGAAATTCCACGCCTTCAGAGTTAGTATATCTGCCTGTAAAGGTAGATCTATATGTCAGATTTCATTTTGTATTGGAGGTATTATTATGACAGCTAATAAGTATACTTCTGCTAGTTTTTTGTTGATGCGATGTGTGTTTGGAATCAACTCATTCATTTATATACATTTATTTATTCATAACGTCGAACCTAATGTGGTTGTGAGGCTTAAAATCATTGCAAAAGTTGACGTTTAATATAGAGAGAAATGAACGTGTGAAAGCGGGCTTGCTTCCACAGACACTCGAGGACAATGGTACATCAATTCTGGAAGTCTTTAGTGTGACATAAATGGTGAAATAATACAGAGTTAAATCTTAAGTTCCTTATTCACACCAACAAAGAACTACATGTACAAGCTGACAAGTTTGAATTTCAAAGCAATATGCGTTGGAGAGTGGAAAATAAACTTGCAATTGAAATACAAAACAATTTCAGTGTAACAATCACCAAAAACTTCAGGTACAGGCTCTAAGCTTAGTGTGACTAATGCGTCTTTTAAGTTTGTTAAATCCATTGGATATACTTTAAATATATAGTCCATTAAAATACTTCATTATCTATGCAATATAGGGCTCAGCCCTTGGTGTCGCACCAGGGGTTAAGATTGGCAATGCTTTTTGTATTTATTCTTGATAAAATAGAATTAATTGTTACTTCATATACGTTTGTATGGCAACTATGCCTAGTTTCCCTCTGATGAAAGCAGTTCACGTACGTACACGACGTCAAACCCTGCAGCAGTGCAGGTATAGATTTTCTGTAATGTGTGAAAAGTTTTGACAAAAATTGGCAATTTTTACCATGATAACAGCCTAATATGCCATCATTACCGTTGCAATGGTAACCGCACTGCCCACCTTCCACTTGCAAACTGAAAACCAGATGTGAACTAAAAATGCTTACGTGTTTCGTTATATATTGCAGTTATGTGTAAATTTGAACCTTTGCCACATGTTTGCAACTTCATTGAAAGTATATTGATCAACATAATGAACATTAATAATAGTATCTTTAATATACATACCAAGTTTGGTCAATTTTGATCGAGTCAAATCAGACATATATCCCTAATTAGGAAAATTCATTAAATACGCAAATTAGAAACTATCTTTCCTGTAACCCCTTAATGGTTCCCACTCCTGATATATCTTGGTGTGATCAACATTTGTAGCAAATCTCATAAAATTGTGTGTAGTCGTTTTAATGTAGATCCACTTTTTTCTAAAATAATTAATTATGCAAATGAACAAAAAGTATGCAAGCCATACCCACCAAAAACTAATCAGTTCTTGCCATTTGCTAACTGAATCTATGTACCAGATTTGATTTTCATCTGATGAGCCGTTTTTGAGATATCGGACCAACAGACTGACAGACAGACAGACAGACAGACAGACAGACAGACAGACACGCGGACACACAGACAGACAGACAGACAGACATACATCGCTGCGACATATGCTCACGTGTGTAAACACGTGAGCAAACTAGAGTGTTCCGTCTAAAAACCGGCAGTTTTTGAATCTAGTTATTGACACAGGGGCCTCTTTTCTAAAATTCAATCCCAGCATTCTTTGGTATGCCTCTGTTCACATGCACGACAGTTTTTTCTCCAATTTTCTATTTTTTATGAGTAATATTAACGATATTTTGCATCAGCGACAAGGTGGATAATAACACTGACTGGCTAATAAAAGATATATTTTATAATTGGCATGTTATAAAATAATAATTTGCAAGTTTCGAATTTGTTTATTTACGAGCACTCAAAAAACATGGTGGCGCCCACGAAAGAAGGGTACACTACCGGTTACTCGCATGCGTAGTCAGTAAGCTACTGGTGCGACTATTAAATGAGCTTCTAATCGATGTGCCAAGTAAGACAGTGCCTTAATTCATTACTTATGCCAATTCTCCCAATTGTGTGGACTATAATCATCGATATTTGGGTGGATCAAAATCTTTCCATGATTACGCTACGTACCATATCTGTCTAGTGACGGACGGAAAGGCGGATCGAGGCAGCAACGCAGTCTGATTATTTTTACGGTGACAAATGACGTTCTGTCTGCATTAAGTCAAACGTATCTCTTAATGGTCAAGTCACACCTAACGGTGTTTGCCGCTATGGTATTGCTCAACAACACTCTCTTCAACTTTTTATATAAACCTCACTGCATGAACATTGAAATGTTAACCACCAATGTGATATAACCCTATTCTTGCGTATAGTAAAGAAAGCTAATTTTTACACATGAAGGTTATCTCGTTTTTTTCAGTGATTTTATAACGCAAATGATGACAATTTACTGGAAAATAAGGCAGATGACTTTGCCCTGGTTTAAGCCCGTTGTTTCAAATGGTGCGGTAGAAACTGTGAACCGGAAAATGAAGGTATTCACAATTAAAATTCCCGGCATATTTATTTATTTATTTATTTATTTATTTATTTATTTATTTATTTATTTATTTATTTATTTATTTATGTGGCCAGGTGTTACTTGCATTGAATAAATTTATGGTTAGAATTTCTTTTATTCGTTTGTTTAAGCAATGCATTTTCATAGTTTCAGTCATATGAAAACTCTATACATTACACTCAATGGGAACTGTCATAAACGCCCTCTTGTGTCAGACATGTAAGGGAAAGTCCCCGAGTTTGACCTTTGACATGGCAACTCACATGGACTTGATCTATCTTTGACATAGGTAAGCGCTCTCTTTTTAAACATTTATTTATCAGCTTATAACCTAGCCATCCGTCATCAAAACATGCATCAAAGTGTTACATGAGATCCAGAGTCAACTTTTATTGTGTTTATCGCGAAGATTTATTAGGATTGAGTAGTTATTTTTGAAGTTTAAAACTTGTAACCTTTTGACACGGCAACTCACATGGACTTGATCTATCTTTGACATAGGGAAATAAAGACACCGTGTCCACTTCGGCAGTTGAGCGCACCAAACGAATTCTATCGGCGTGTGTGTGTCTGTGTCCGCTCTTTCCATGGGAGGCGTGAGGGCCCTAGTTTATGCCCTCCCACACGGATGCCCGTCCTAAGCACCACATTGGTGACCCCGACGTGATTGGTGCTGCGGTACGGTGTCTGATATAGAGACTGAGGACCAGAGGACAGTTTGCCTGTAGAAATTTCAGCAGGGCCGTATCCGGCGAACGTTTGATGGGAGTTCGAGGGTGTTTGTCGTCGATTAGGAGTGTGTTTTGCCAAGCAACTCAGCGACCAAACCATAGGGAGGACTACGTGTATTGCCATTGGTGTCTACGCGAGACGGACATTTTCTTCGATCAGCTGATCGCGTATAGTGTACAGCCAGTGAATAGAGACAGTAAGCGCCAGTGATTTGTTTATGTACAGCCGTTGAACATTACATTACCAGTGCACTGTTTGAAAGCCAGACATTGTGAAATAATTTTTGTAAAGCGGTGACAGCTTCGTATTTCGAATTTAGTTTTTTTTTTGCAAATTTTGAACAGTTTGAAGGAACAAGAGTAATGTTACTATTTTTGGAATAAGAACTACCCAGCGTCTTTTCAGTATTGACATTTTGGTGGTGCGCAGTGCTTATTTTAGTATATTTCCAGTGCACAACTGTGAAGTTTACAAGACAACTGTGGACTTGAACAAACAAGCCATTTTTGTATGACACAGTTTGAAATACTGGTTTAACTTAGCATACTGTGAGAATTTTTAGCAACAGACAAGGTGTACAAAGTGTTGTTTAATTGGGTCAGTGATCACATTTCAGGGAGAGTACAGTTACATCTTAGCAACACTGTGCTGTAACATAGTATTCATATCAAAGGGGTATTCAGTGTGATGTTCTATTTATTGAACATACACAGTGTGTGATACCGATGTATAAGTTTTTTTTGTGTACTCACAGGTATTATTTTACAGAGTACAGTACATGTTTGCCTCTGTGTATTTGGGGACGTTGTACAGTGTTTGCTACTAGTATTTTAGTAATATTAGTATTACTGTGTAGAAAAGTTTTTTTTTTCCTTTTTCTTGCACACTGTAAGGTTTTATATGCTACTATATTGTGTATCTATCTTTGTATCAGTTTTGCATCATGGTACACAGTCTAGTGCCCGGTAGTGGGGTAAACCCTCACTTCAAAATTGTGTAGAAGATGGGGTGCCTATGCAAACCACTAAGTCACATCACCAGTTGTCCACCCCAGCGATGAATCCTAATGTACGTCATCCACCTACAGCAAAACAAATTATAGTATGACACCAGCAACTGGTAGATCACATGCTGCACATCAACCACAAAACAAAATGTTACATTATGATCATAGTTTATGTACTGTGTTGAACGAGCAGGGACAACCACTTACTTCTACTCCCAACACAGCTAACACACAACAAGCAACCCGCAGGGTTTCCAGTCAGCAAACAACAGTCTTACATCAGCCCAACCAACAGGTACACCCTGTGAGCAGTGATGGTGGCAGTCTGGTGAATAGCCCGCTGTTGTTCCAAACCCAGCACCACAAGCAGTGCAGACTGCTGCGGGTACCACCTCAGGCAACAACGTGATGCAATCACATCAAAACACAGCAAATCAGTACACACCAGTACAAAGCCAACCAGGTGTATCAGCTAGCCCACATACAAGTGTAAACAGTACCCTGCATCGTTCAGTCCCACAGCAACATGCAGGTAATGCCCCGTCTAACTACAACAGACCACAAGTCAGTGGGCAACTCATGTACAATACCTCATCCATACCTGCTGGCACCCAGTTTAACCCGTATACATTGTCAAGTGGACCAGCGGTCAGTGAGCAGCAGATGTGTAATAACTCTGCCATGCCTGTCAGCGCACCGTTTGGCCAGTATGCATTTCCAACTGGACAGACCCCTGTGGTACAAGGGTATCCAACCCCCACAATGCAACCTGGGCAGGGTATGGCAAACCAGGCAAACCAGTCTGCACAACAATGGCAGCCCACTACACCTATATCCAACCAGCAGTTTAATATGGTGTCCAGCCACCAGCTGCGAAATGTACCCATATTCAGTGGAATTCAGGATGGTAAGCTTCTGATTGAAGACTGGATACGTGATATGCAGTACTTGCTACAAGCAGGCGGGACACCATTGGTTTGCAGTTTCCGACAATTGTCAGGCATTTGAGTGGTGAAGCAAGGAAATTGGTGTTAAATTTGCCTGTTCATGAGCAGTTACCAGACAGGGCATTTGAAGAGCTGAGAGCTGAGTACGGTGATTTTCAGATGTCTCTTGATCCAATGTCTCTTGATTCTACGAGCGCTATCAGAGACCAAATGAACCAGCCCGTTCGTATGCAATAGCCGTTGAGAAAATTCTGCGCACCATAGAAGAACAACAAAATGGTGGAGTACCTTTCCAGGACAGGGACTATAAGCTGACTCAGCAATTCATGAGAGGATTACAGGATAGTGCAGTTTACCAACGCCTTGCACCCATGAAGCCTCGCGGTATGTGTTTCAAAGTGCTGAAGGAAGAGTTAAGGTATATGGCACGTGAAAATAAGAAGGTAGCAGAAATGCCGGACAAGTCAAGGAATAAAGCACAAAATCAGCCACAGCAAACAGTGGGGTCCAGTCAGCCAAAGCAGGGCAATGAGCATAGAAACATAGGTAACAAGGAAACCACTGCAATTGCAGAGCTGACCGAGATGGTTAGGCAGATAGCAGCGAATCAGGAGGAGTATGGCAAGAGGATGATGACGATGGAGCAAAAGATTGAACAAGGTGTGCCAAACAAGGATAGTGGTCGGAAGTCACAGGAAGCTAACCAAGGTTTGATCAACAAACGCTCCAGTCGTCGCGATGGTAAACCAGTCGTATGTTATCTGTGTGGGCAAGAAGGGCACTACGCCAGGGGATGTGCATCCACTCCCAAATCAGGTGGTGATACCACAACGACTGCGCCTCCTTTAAAACGAATAAAGCTTATGGCAGGAGGGCAACCCATGGGCTACAACAATATGGACAGCCCTAATGATGTGCGTTTGAACACACCAGAGTCTAGACTTGTAGGGGACCAGACTAGTGAAGTGGGGAGCGAGATGTTGGATTCTCCACCTAATTTCTCAGCGCCACACCAGCAGTTAGTTGGCCCGACAAATGAGGACACTGTCCAGGTAAATGGTTGTAACCTGCATTGCACTAGTGGATACCGGATCCATGGTTACTACAGTTACTGAGACTTTTGTGCATCAGCACCCAGATCTGCGTAGCCAAGAGTTTGAAGCCAGTGACATTGAAATTGAAGGACCAGGTGGATACATTGTACCCCACAGTGGTGTTGTTTGACTAGCAATTTCCTTCTTAGGACATACTTACCAAGGAGTGCCTGCATTTGTAGTGCCTGTCGATGACTATAGAAAGGATGTACCCTTACTTATAGGAACTAATTTGATAAGGGCATGTAGAGATGAAGAAAGAGAAAAATATGGTAGAAGCTACCTAATGAAGACAAAGAAGAAATCTGAAACGTGGTATGGTGCTTTTGCCAAGATCGGACGAAATGACTTTGATGGTAAGAGAGGTAGAGTTGGATATGCAAAGTTCAAGGGTCGACGCCCTCGTACAGTTGGCCCAGGACGGGAGGTGCATATCGGTTGTCGTGTGTCAAGAGGACCAAATGGTGGAGATTACACCGCTTGAGTGGAAAGCCCACAAGACAGAGACCTGCCCAGTGGAATTCTGGTGGGAAGAACACTGTCAAATGTGCAGAGTGGCAGAGTCACAGCGCGACTTTGTAACATCTCCGCCAGACCAGTAGTCCTCAGACCTAACGCAATACTTGGTGAGGTGTTTGTTGGTGGAAGGGTTGTTGAGACACTGCAGATGAATCATAAACCAGCAGCGGAGACAGTTAAATCATCCCCTTCCAACAGAAGCAGACCAACAAGACGCCAAGTTGATGTTGATGGGAGACCAGTCAGTAGGAAAAGACGCCAGTCTACAAGCAAGCATGACCGTGTAAGATGCTACCACCAACGTTCATGTGTAGAGAAGCCGGACTACCCTCAGGTAGATCTCTCACAAGCTACGATTCAGAGTAAGGAGAAATTGCAGCAAGTTCAAGAATTACTCTATCGCAACAAAGATGTCTTTTCCCAGCATTCCATGGACTATGGGCGGACATCGATAATCCAGCACGAGATTCCATTGATAGATGACAGGCCTGTACGATTGCCTCATCGTAAGATAATCCCTGCAAACTATCAAGAAGTCCGGCGGACTATTGAAGAGATGGCAGAAGCAGGAGTTATACAGCCTAGCCAGTCACCATATGCATCGCCTATTGTGGTTGTGCGCAAGAAAGATGGTTGTATGAGAATATGTGTTGACTATCGCCAGCTAAACTCTCGCACTGTACGAGACTCATTCCCTCTACCAAGGATTGAGGAGGCCCTTGAAGCGTTGGGCAACGCTAATTTTTTCTCATCACTAGACCTGACCTCAGGCTATTGGCAGGTTGAGATGGCGGAGAAAGATCGCCAAAAGACTGCTTTCACCACGCCCATGGGACTATATGAGTGTAACCACATGCCCTTTGGCCTCCAGAATGCACCGGCGACTTTTCAAAGGCTTATGATGTGTTGTTTTGGTGATCAGAATTTTGAAAGTGTATTGATTTATTTGGATGATATTATTGTTTTCTCAAAGACTTTTGAGGAACACCTTGAGAGACTACAGATGGTATTCGAGCGTCTCAGAAAACATGGCCTCAAGTTGAAGCCCCAGAAGTGCCATTTGCTGAGAGAACGAGTTGGATACCTGGGCCATATTGTGAGCAGGGATGGTATTGAAACCGATCCAGAGAAGATCAGCAAGGTGACAGATTGGAAGCGACCAACAAACGCAAAGGATGTTCTCCAGTTCCTTGGATTTTCTGGATATTACAGACGTTTCATCAAGGGTTATGCTGCTATAGCTGCTCCTCTGTACAGACTGACGACGGGAGACCCACGGAAAAAGATTGGGAAGAACACTCAGAAGTGTAAACCCCGACTGTTCCTATGGACTGAAGAGTGTGAGTCATCTTTGAATCTACTGAAGAAAAAGTTGACAACAGCACCTGTCCTTGGTTACCCGACTTCAGTCTACCTTTTGTGCTACAGACAGATGCGTCCATAGATGGACTTGGTGCAGTGCTAGCACAGACCCAAGGCAAGCATGAACGTGTGATAGCATATGCAAGCAGAGGATTGAACCCAGCTGAGACTAGATATCCAGCTCATAAGCTTGAATTCTTGTGTCTGAAATGGGCAGTCACCGAGAAGTTCAGGGATTACCTCTATGGCAACCAGTTTACCGTTCTGACTGACAACAACCCACTCAAGTATGTGATGTCTACTTCTAAACTGGATGCGACACGACAGCGATGGGTGTCAGAGTTGTCAGCCTTCAATTTTGAGATAAAGTACAGACCAGGTAAGAGCAACGCAAATGCGGACGCCCTGTCCAGAATGCCTCAGAAGGAGGTACAAGACGCTCTCAGAGTCGTCATTGGTGTAATGAAAGGAAAGGGACACCAGAACGATACTTGTAAAGAGAGGAATCAGCAAACCCATTCTGAAGACAAGGGATCTCCGGCTTTGCCTGGCATTAGCGCCATTGACATGGAGGTATTGCAACGGGAAGATGCAGCTGTTAGTAAGGTTTTGCATTTCCTCAGACGTGGTAGGAGGCCAAGTCGACGGGAGAGAGCTCTTGAATGCAAAACCACCAACCTATTGCTGAAACAGTGGGATAGACTGCAGATAAGAGATGGATTGTTGTACAGGTTGAGCAAAAGATGGAGACAAAGCAATTAGTGCTCCCACAGAGATTGATTGATGATGCTCTGCAAGCCCTGCATAACAACAATGGACATCTTGGATTTGATAGGACTCTGGATTTAGTACGCACATGCTTCTACTGGCCAAGAATGCAGAGTTATGTTAAGTCCTGGTGTGAGACATGCAAGCAATGTGTTCTGAGGAAGTCGCCACCAACTACAACCCGTGTACCATTGGTCAGCATTCGCACAACAAAACCACTTGAGCTAGTCTGCATTGACTACCTCACATTAGAGCCTTCCAAGGGTGGTGTGGACAATATACTAGTGGTGACGGACCATTTTACGAGGTACGCACAAGCATACCCCACAAAAGACCAGCAGACAACCACTGTGGCTAAGATTTTGTGGAAAGACTTCATTTCCCACTATGGTTTCCCTACTAGGATCCATGCGGACCAGGGTCGGAATTTCGAGAGCCAAATTATTAAGGAGTTATGCAGACTTGCAGGTACAACTAAAAGCCGTACTACAAGCTACCATGCTCAGGGCAATGGCATGACTGAGAGATTTAACAAGACGCTTCTGGACATGTTTGGAACCCTGGATCCATCTCAGAAAGCCAACTGGAAGGAGTATGTGAGTGCCATGACACATGCATATAACTGTACCAGGCATGAGTCGACAGGGACATCCCCATTCTACCTCATGTTCATGCGTCATCCACGTATGCCACTGGACCTTGCTTTTGGAGTCAATCTGGGGACCAAGAGGAGGAAGTCGAGTATTCAGAGTACATTTCAGGTCTGCCTGACAGACTCCAGATCGCTTATGAGGAAGCCACAAAAAAGCAGATGTGTCAAGAGAGAAACAGAAACACATATATGACAAGAAAGCGAAGGAAGATGTTCTACAGCCAGGAGACAGAGTTCTTGTTCAAGATAAGCGCCCAGTTCTTGGAAGGCATAAACTGAACAACAAGTGGGCACCTGTCCCTTCTGTAGTCATCAGTAAAAAAACAGATATTCCAGTCTATGTAATTCAGTCAGAGGAGACCGAAAAACAGCGTGTTTTGCATAGAAACATGCTAAAGCCTTGCATGTTCTTGACACCCAATCCAGACCGTTTAGAAGGAAAGATTGACAGGAAAGAGAGACATTGGGACCGATCATGCAAAACGGCAGATGAAGTTGTAGAAGACTATGGTTCTGATCGTTCAGATGATGATGAACTCATTCAGACACACATACTTAATTACACACCATTGAATGAGATACAGCCAATAGATGACAGAGTCCACCTTGGTCCAGCAGTGGACAATATGGGAGGATACCACGGTGAGATCACAGTTGCTGAAACTGTACCATTAGTAGCGATGGAGACAAAACCAGAAAATCAAATGCAGTGTGGTGCAGGACACTTCACTGAAGCAGTGCAGGACAACATAGTAGATCCGGCACAAAATGAAACGATGGAAAAGGCAGAAGCAGAAGACTGCATTTCAAGAACACTGCCAGGAGAAGGAGAGTACACCCTTCAGTGCAGTAGTGAGACTCAGCATGAAGCATCACAGTCTGATCAAAGTGTAGTGATTACTTCACCAGAATCAAACTTAGCACAGATGCAGTCATGTTCAGACACCTATGTAGATGGAGAGTTGAGTGTAGCACAGAGCTGTGTCGCAGGAAACGAGGCAACGTTGTGTGACCAGTCTACAGGAGAAGAAACTACACAGGAGGAGACAGCTCAGCGATATCCTGTCAGAGTGAGACGCCAACCTGATAGGTTGATGTACTATTGCATGACTTTATTGTGTCATTTCATGAGGACACGGTCAGATTTCATGGGTAAAACAAGTCAAACTGACTGTTGTGTCGGTCAAGTAACTTAAAGAATCATTAAATAGGTGATATAGTTTTAGGTGTTATGGTTGAACGATAGGGACATCGTTCCATAAACTGGCGGAGTATGTGGCCAGGTGTTACTTGCATTGAATAAATTTATGGTTAGAATTTCTTTTATTCATTTGTTTAAGCATGCATTTTCATAGTTTCAGTCATATGAAAACTCTATACAGTACACTCAATGGGAACTGTCATAAACGCCCTCTTGTGTCAGACATGTAAGGGAAAGTCCCAGAGTTTGACCTTTGACATGGCAACTCACATGGACTTGATCTATCTTTGACATAGGTAAGCGCTCTCTCTTTAAACGTTTATTTATCAGCTTATAACCTAGCCATCCATCATCAAACATGCATCAAAGTGTTACTTGAGATCTAGAGTCAACTTTTATTGAGTTTATCGCGAAGATTTATTGGATTGAGTAGTTATTTTTGAAGTTTAAAACTTGTTGTACCTTTTGACATGGCAACTCACATGGACTTGATCTGTCTTTGACATAGGGAAATAAAGACACCGTGGCCGCTTTGGCGGTTGAGCGCACCAAACGAATTCTATCGGCGTGTGTGTGTCTGTGTCCACTCTTCCCGCGGGAGGCGTGAGGGCCCTAGTTTATGCCCGTCCCACACGGATGCCCGATTTTAAACACCACATTTATTTATTTATTTATTTATTTATTTATTTTTTTTTATTTATTTATTTATTTCTTCTTCATTCTGACATCCAACAGGCATAGCCCAATAATTGGATGCAAAACAAAGAAGAAATAAAACAAGGAAAAGACAAATAACAAAATGCCGAAATCAACAAAAAAAGCACTAAACAAGTAACAACAGAGACTGACAAACATAAAAAACTCTCGATAGTAAAATGATTATCAGCAAGAGATTACAAAACAGATGACACTTGGGTTTCCAAAGCACTAAAACTGGTAAACAAATAAATATCAAAACGATAGACACTATTTAAAAGTGTCATTGCCCGAGAAGAAAAACGATAATTTTTACAGGTTAACGCAGTGATTTGGTATCTTGAAAAGGTCAGAAGACCTGAGACGCCTTGGGGGCACATAGAAATTAAATGAGCTATTAATATCAGGACAATCGGTAATAAAATTGACCACACGTATGGATAAAACAAAGATCTAAAACTTGACGACGAATGAAAAGAGTCGAAGGTTTAAAATAAGAACATGTGTAAAATAATTATCAGCATTGTACTCCATTGCCTCTTTAAAACAAATAAATTTAATGAATTTTCTTCTGAACTTGTTCAATTCTATCAATGTACGAGTTCTGGTGTGGATACCATACAACCGAACAATACTCAAGGATACTCCTAACAAGTACAATGTAAATACTTTTGATGGCAGTGGTATTAGTTAAGTCGCAGCAAGCTCGTTTAATAAAACCGACCATTTGATGTGCTCTCTTGATTGTGCAATTGATTTGATGTGCAAAGCTTAGATTTTTGGAGAAATAAACACCAAGATCCTTAATGACATCAATACCTGTGAAAGATTGCTTATAAAGCTTATAATTGAAATTAGCCGGAATACGCTTATTCGAGAATGAAATAACAAAACATTTTTTAAGTTTTAGTTTAACTTTCCACGCTCTGCACCAATTACCAACAAGAGAAATGTCTGATTGCATTAACCTGCAATCCCATTCAGTTTTGATGATCCGAGAAATTTTCGAGTCATCATCATACAGAAACATGGTCGAATGATGGATCGACATGGGTAGGTCATTAATATATAAAATAAATAAAGCGGACTCAGTAGTAAACTTTGTGGAACACCAGAGGGAATTAACGTCACTGCAGACTCGTGCCCACCGATGACAACCCTTTGTCTCCTACCCTCTAGATACGAATGAAACCAAGCGAGTGGTTTCCATGTATGCCGTAATAATTTAATTTGTGAACCAAAAGCAGGTGATTATCTGAATCGAAAGTTTTTAAAAACTCAGTGTAAATGGTATCTCCTTGAAAACCAGTGGAAACACCTCAGTAATAAACTTGTTGTATGACAGAAGATTACTGGCCGTTGATCTGCGCGGAAGAAACCCATGCTGAGAATCGTGAATAGTAATTTTAACGTGATTGTAAAAATAATTATGAAGTAAACCCTAAAAAATCGTGTTAAAAGTGGCAAAACAGATATTAATCTGTAGTTTGTGATATCGTTCCTAGCACCGGACTTAAAAATCGGAACAACATTCGCGACTTTAAAGGCAGACGGATAATAACCAGCACTGAGAGATTTATCAAAAATAATGCAGAAACCTAACTCTTCTGTGCACTGTAATAAAATTGTGGGCGGAATTTTGTCTAGGCCGCATGCCTTATTTCAATCGACCGTCTCCAGTGCCCTTAAAGTTTTGATATATGATTTGATGTTGTGGGACGCCAGATCCAACCGATGGATTCTCGGTACTGCAAAGTAAAACGTTACGAAGTTATCATGAAAGACGACTTCTAAAGTTGGCTTTACGTGGTAGACTGTGAACACCAATAAGAGAGTAGTAATTGCATTCCTGACAAAAGAATATATTACAGTAGTAATACATGATATCAAGGATAGGATCACGACCTGTTGTCATCCTAAGGAACGAACTCACGACGGTATAAATATTGATGATGCATGGCAAAAGGCGAGTATACAGTGGATGTCTAATTACCTTAGATAGGATGGGGATCTCTACATTGCAAGAGTCACGGATGATGGTAACGCTCAGGTGTTTACTTCATTAATGCTGATGTGTGGCGGTTTCTAAGCCAACGCTATTCTATGAACTCATTGTTTATGGTAATGATGGCATGAAATAACATAGTGAGCACTCCGTCGTTCTTCAATAATGATAGTATTATTTTACGTTACTCATTTCGGATGACTAGGTGACGAGTCTCATTAAAAGCTAACATCCAAAACGAGACGGCTGTAAAAGCGTTTCTTATTGGCTTGACTTCAGTATAACATATGAATTTGAGTGTTTTCACTCAACCTTGGTTGTTTTCCTCTAGAATTTGTTCGACAGTCCGCTCCGATTTACAGCAGACAACAACGATCTTTCCTAGCCTTGATCGCATTTGCAAAACGTAACGTAATACTGTAACGTAATACAGTACACGTTGTGCGTATCGCTGGCCGCCATATTGTTTGTAACGTATGGGCAAAGATGAATGACGGCACAGATTTCGTGTGATTTTCTCTTTATTTCTTGCGTGCGTGATTTTGCTGCTTTTTTCTCTATATTTACTTCCGCGTCCATATAGCTCTAAAAGGTTAAAAATAGGGGATCTCGGGTTATCAGAACAACACATTTTCTGTTTGGCCTTAGGACTTGACAGCGTACGAAGACTGTTCGCAACAGACAGCTTGAGGCTATTCCCAAGTAAGAGCTAAGGTGAAGCTGAACAGAGTTGCGACAATACTATCATCACGTTAGCACGACTAAGTGCTCAGTATGATAATACGCTGCATCATCTTTGTCATCACAACCATCAGACATAATTATGTATTCATTATCTATATAAGCGTTGGCTTAGAGACCGTCATACCTGAGCAGTAACGAAGTGACAAATTTATTTTTGAATGAATTATTTAAAAGTCTCGTCGTCAGTCATTATTGCGATGTTGAGTATCCTTATTCTATCTCACGCAATTAGATTCACCTGATGTTACCCCTCGTACATTCGTTGGTCTTGACATATTGAGAGTACTGATATGAACTTGTATTTTAACATGTTAAATACGAATCATATTTTCACTGTAACCGCAAGTACGTACAGCCACGTGTACGCGTTTGTACGATCAGATACGTAAAACAGCCGAGTCTTCGGAACTTATGACACAACGAAACGCCATTTATCATTTTGGTTTAAATTTTAATGTTTGCTCTTAGATTTTTTTCATTGCACTCAAGTACAATGAAAAGTAATGTTTTACAAAAAAACAAACAAACAAATTACGCATTGAAAATTTGCATGCATTGCGACTGACATCGCGACACCTCTCATCATCCACTGTCCCGTACTGTGTTTTCATGTCGTCTAAGCTGCTGACGAGTGAGGTCCTAGTCGTGTGCATCATGACTGAACCGCTTTACGACACACCATTCTTGATGACGAGTTTTAATATCTATATTGTGAATATAGATAAACGTATAGCCATTAACTGGCCACAAAAATCCGACTATAGCACTGAAAATACACGACAAAGAAGGTGCACATATCAATGTTTAGGATATATATATATGTCCACAACCGTGACGTCTTAGAAAAGTCGTGATCATGTTTCATGTAGGTTTCCATATTGATCACAAGACACTCCCAGGAAATAAAAAGTGCGTGTAGGTCTTTCAAACAAGTTCAGTTATGAGTATGCAAGACAGTAACGAAAATATACAAATACAGACGCAAATACCTTTGAAATGTTTTATTCTTTCTCGTGGCAACAACATGGACATCAATTGGAGTACAGTGTAGTAACGACGCTTTACTCACTTCACGTTTTTCCTATTGCGGTCACAAATACTTTTCCGAGCTAATAAATTCGGAAAATGGGACACCTAGGACATGTATAATTCTTGGGAATGAATTGACTGGTACGCCTTTTTATATCCACTTTACATTAGTAGATCCCATAGAGCTGCCCGCTCTGTACGCTGCGCGGCCGGCCTGCCGGCCTTGAAGTGGTCTAATTTGCCACGATTTTTGGTTGGCTTCGTCACGTTCGTGAAGGGCTCAGGTTATTTTCATGACACGTAAAATTACTCACTTGTCCATTCCAGCCTATATTTTACGCCTATCGTCGTACTGAACGTAAACATAAACCTACTTGAAATTATGAAAACCTGTGTCATTTTAATATTTAAATTGTTCGCTCTCGATGTGCGTCACAATTCTCCAGTGAAGTGGAATAGCCTGCTGTAACATGAATATATTTTAATGAATATAGTTATTAGCGACAGAAAAAGAAAAAAAGATTATTGAGAAAATATCATGAGCGAAAATAAAGTGCCTGGGAAAGAGCCGGTGATTCAATTTGGTTTTCGTGAGAAAAAGATAGAATAAGATAGAATAGTTACACAGGTTACATAATGTGTGGTAAGAATCTTAAAAATAACTCTCCTTTTCGACGTTCTTAACATATGAATTTTTCAATTTGTTCAATACTTATGATTCATACACAATAATTAGCCTTTACTTATTGTAACTGGTATTTTTCTTTTATTAAGATGTTCTCGTTTTAGAATTTACTTAAGCACTTCGATGTTTCATCTATAAATGAACACGTATATCTCAGGCTTTCATATTTTCATAGCGATGAGGAAACGACTTCCATGCATAAATTATAAACAAAATAGCAATGTAAATACTAGTCTTGCTTTGTATGATGAATGTTAGTATAGAAGAGCAGTTTTATCTCAAACTTCATATTTTGACCGGGATAAGGATAATGACTTCCATGCATAATTTACAACCTAATAAGCAAAGTAAAAACAAGTGTTAGTTTTATCTGGTAAAAGAACAACAGTGCTGTTATCTCTAACATGATTGCCAGAGCGCTGTCTATAGCTAGAGAAATATAAAGTTTTACTATAACCCAAACGGGATTCGAACCCCCATCACTCACGGCAACATCGCCTAGCTGCTAGACCTCACACAAAACCAGTCGGCCACTGCTTCCAACCCAAAAGTCACAGTAACCGACTTAGATGTTGCAATTCTGTGCACGACCGAGCAACATGGTGTGCGTGGAGCAGACGACACACAGACACAGTACACACACACATATAGTAATCGGAAAAGCACGAAGCTTTTTACTGAGCTATCAGAAAGACTCGGGGACAAGTAAATATCCACCAGGCAGAACTGTCCACTCAGGTTAAAGAAATATAAATTTTTACTATAACCCAAACGGGATTCGAACCCCCACACACTCACGGCAACATCGCCTAGCTGATAGGCCTCACACAAAACCAGTCGGCCACTGCTTCCAACCCAAAAAGAGTTGGTCACAGTAACCGACTTAGATGTTACAATTCTGTGCATGACCGAGCAACATGGTGTGCGTGGAGCAGACGACACACAGACACAGTACACACACATATAGTAATCGGAAAAGCACGAAGCTTTTTACTGAGCTATCAGACAGACTCGGGGACAAGTAAATATCCACCAGGCAGAACTGTCCACTCAGGTTAAAGAAATATAAATTTTTACTATAACCCAAACGGGATTCGAACCCCCACACACTCACGGCAACATCGCCTAGCTGCTAGGCCTCACACAAAACCATACAAATACAACTCGACTATTGATCACGGGTTGTTGAATGCTATAATGAAGTGGATTTCGAGCAATTATTTTTTTCGTTGTCTTATACATGGCAAAGGTGCCAATCGAAGGAAGACACTGGTTGCAGAATTACTGCTTCACAAAAACTATGTGGTAACTCCTGGGTTAGAAAATTTCTGGTGTCCATACCTGTAACTTTTGCTATGTACAACCTGGATATCTATTATATAGCTAATTATGTAAACGCAATTCATGCATGATAATTGATGTGTTGTATAGCGGCATTAAAAAACTATTGTCATTTTAAGTTAAAGGTGTACCTGTCATTTTTATCATCCTTTTGGCATAACTTGAATGGCCAACAAATGTGACTTTCCATGACTTGTCGCTTACTTTGTTAAAGTCAAATTCAGTTTGTAATTCTACAACAAAACCATGTTCCTACCCGGTATTACATTGTCAAGTCAGCTTGTTCATTTGTCGACTGATTTTGAAATAAAAAAAATAAAATGTACTTTAAACATTCAGACACGGTGTGGCTAAGCTAAACATCAACATTTTAGCGTACTTTTGGAGTAGAACAGGTATTTGCAAATGACATACGAACAAAATCGGTATAAAATTGATCTGAAGATACAGCCATTCCCCCTTTTACCTTTAACCAATGTATCTAACAAGTCCGTTCAATTCGTTGAAATAATTTCAATATATGGTAAAGGATTTGAGTTCATTTATTATGTAAATGAGCTGTTAATCAACGTGTCGCGTTAAAACAGTGCCATCTTTAGTCTACCTGCAGACATTCATTAACTTGGACTACACCTTCTATTCTGTACATACGCTAAAATTGTACGGAAGTCTTTCACAAATTACCATAAGATATCTGGCGGTAAACGTGCGGGTTGGGTCTTTTTGGCTTGGCAAATAGGATAATCTAACAAAGAGTTGCCAACGCGGTCGCTCCACGTGAGGTTAGTGAACAGTTGAAGCTGCATCATAGTCAAGATATTTGCTAATCGGTGAAAGAAAGCAAGTTCTTCAAATAGGACGTCGTTATTTAGTTTATTTTACTTGGCTAGTAAAATTTATAAGTATATCAATGTCAATATATATCGAACCAAAAGACAGCTAGCGATGAAGTGAATCGATTCAGTTCTCCATTAACAATTAATTTGTTGTTTTTCACATTTATGTTTAACATTGATAGAGTGTTAGAGACGTTATTAAAGATTGAATGACAATGTGTTGCAGAGTCTTATCATAGTTGTCGGCGTACGTGATCATTGCCACTCAATGTTGTACAATCCTTAGCAAAACAAAAAACTGTAGTGTTAAGTACTTTATCTTAATTTAATTATACACGATGTTTTCATATGAAACGGCCGGTAATTTGTTACTGTTGTTGTTTATTGCTAGAATAGCCAACATTTAAACACAGGAATGCACTGTTTTCTACTTATTGCACTTTTTGTTCGATACCAGATCAGAGGGATGATGACGCTGACAACAAAATGAAAATTCATTTTGTAATTTATTGTTAATATTGATTGTTTTGGCTTCTATTTAGGTCGGGTAGTCAACGTGACAAGTATACTTGGACTGATCAATTCACCTAGTCGGTCTGCCTACACCATTTGCAAACACGGTGTGGAGTCATTTTCGGATTGTCTTCGATATGAGATGAAACCCTGGGGAGTTACCGTTTGCGTTGTTGAACCTGCAAACTTTATCGTAGCCACTGGTATCTACACTCCAGAAAGTGTCCGTAAAATGGCGACAAGTTATGGAATGAAGCCACAGATGAGATCAGGAAGGATTATGGAAAGGACAGCTTCGAGGCACAAGTTGATATCATGTCTAAGTATTGCATAGAAGGGTACCGGGGCATGGACTAGGTTCTGGATGCAATCGCGGCTGCAGTAATGTCTCAGAAACCGCAACAGCGGTATTTTGTCTGTGACTGGAAGGTGAAACTGAAAACCATGGCTAGGATTCACTTGCCAAGCTGCATTGGAGAGAATATCTAAGATTTGTTGATGTCTGTTTGCCATTTCTATGACAATCATGCAAAGAGTGTTTCAATATGGTGTAATGTGTGTCCATCTTTAACAATTAATACAATGTCATGGCCATCTTAGCATGTGCAGATTCTGTATGTTCTGAAATGAATTCCTATAGGGTCATAGAGAAATGAACATTGTTGGTAGTTTATTGTTAGCAGTAGGCAGGTAGTTATCTAGCTTTTACACTCTTGAAATAATAAAGTTTGTCAAAAACTAATAATGTGCTACTTTCCTTTTACTGCATTAAATCCCCATTTAGGTGAGTTTCGCAATGTTTTGTCAAATACTTCTACTTATGTTATTGACTAACTTTGATTCCAACCACTGAAAGCATGACATTTTGCTATTTTTAATATAAAAATCAGTATCCGAATTTTGCAGTATAACGTATGTAAAAATCCCTGCTGTGGAGTGTATCAGACAATATGCCTGGCATTCTATGTTTTTGCATAATTTAATTAGGAAGTAGATACTGCTTCTCACAAGCAGTCATATAGCAAGAGTAAAATAAATGTGTTTTAACCCTTTTTAAAGTATTTCCGATTAAAATCATCAGCAGTTTCAATGATCAATGATAGTTGAAGTTTCATATTATGTGTAATAATATCAAGTCATGTGTGTTTGAATATTCCCATATTATTATTGTTAAGCTCATAATCAATGAAGTAGGGATATCAAGCAGGTGCTGGGTGTGATATTTTATAATGCAAAAGTAGACCACTCTGGGTATGAAAATGCTGAAGTAAATAGGTAGATGGAGCATTAAGGTAGAAGGCCCCTCTGGGGCAGATATTTGGACTGTCAAACGTCTCCTGTTTTTTTCTGATCTACCACTTGTGGGTGCTCATTTTGAAGCTCTTGGAGTAAGAAAAACTTTTACTGTCTCAGTTTTTTGAAAAATGGAATATTTATATTTCTTCATAGAGTTAACACAAGGAGGGCGGCCATTTTGGATTTTAAATATCGGTAAATCTTGGGTAATTTGTTTCTCTAGTACCAAACTTTGCACTGTGACCCCTGATTTTTATTCCTGATTTTGAAAGAGTTTGGTTGAATTAGTTCTTGAGAAAAAGGTGAGCAAATGTGTTGTCTTTTACCTTCGAGGTGCATATTAACTTGAGTTGAAAACTTACTCTCGTTTTATGTTCACAAGAGTATAGAAGTAGGTTTGTTGAGCAATGTTAATTTGACATTTCTTGAATAAATGTATATCATTACTCCTTGGTAAAATATTGATTCCATACTGATTTGCGTTGTTAGCGCACCTCAACTTGTTTTTCATCCATCAACCAACGTTCCATCGCCCATTTAAAGGATGATATACTCACTACGCATTATCCAGCGGGGCAAACCGTGCTGGAGTCTCGAACTCACCATCCTCCGGGGTAGGAAGAATGGTACGCTATTCATTTCCCCACCGTGGCGACTACAATTACTATGTAAATTGGCCATCACTCAGAACAGTTTGCATTTTGATTCAAGTAGGCAGTTCTTCTTTTTACAAAAATACTCTTGAAAGTTCAAACCAAGCAAGCATCCATGCAGGTATCAACCTAGAGGTCCGCACTATTTTCACCTGAGCTTTGGGAAACGAACCGGTAGTGAATTAATGGTCTTGAGCAATATGTCCCTGAACTTAGTAAATTCATGGACACCGTCATTTTGAGTGCCTGTGAAAATAGTACCATTAAACATGCCGATTATTATTTTAACTCCCTATTAATAAACTCCATCGCTGCTATAGCCACCAAGTCAATCCTATTTTCCTCTTCGTTATTGCTAAAAGATATCGTTATAATTACTCAGTAAAAATAGAAACACAGAGAAAATAGTCCTGTATGGAAAGGACACACGCAAAGAATGCTGGTCTTGAACTTGCACACGCCAGAGTTCACATTTAGAAGAGCGCCCTCTGTATCAATAGCTGGATACAAAAATTGCCAGTTTCCAGAGTGAAGTTGTCTGCTTGCAATTCGAAGTACCGTTGCCATGGCAACATTTATGACGGCATAATAACATTTGTTATTAACTACAATTACTTATTATCATGGTAAATGCAAAATGTTAGGTGCAAAATTGTCATTTACGTTCCGACTTTTTGATAGATTTTTGATAGAATAACTATTATGGTCTGCCAATCTTGTGTGAACTGCGCGCATCAGTGAGTGACAAAGTAAGCTGGCTGTTCGTATTTATTGCTTACGCAATGTGTAGGTGTCCTACTAATGTGTATAACAAGGAACGATTAAGTTTCTTATTCTTTTTTGTTATTTATCATAAATCAATACTATTATTGACCATTTAAGCATTGACTTTGAAGGCGAAAATAAAATTCCTAATGTTATATGGCTCTTTTGCAACACCAAGGGCTGAGCCATATATGATATAATACACGTACAATATATACACTCTCATACACAAAACGCAAACAACAAAGACAGGAACTATGTGCGGAATTTGGCTTCATTGCCTTTATTGCAAAATGTACTCACAAGTTCTCTACCACTTTAAATATTAATCAAAACAAAATAGTCTTTATATTTTATTATTGTATCAGTGTCACTTTTCTATACAATTTGGGCTTTCGTATCGACTTCAATGGTAACGATTTTTACACATCTCAGACTTTCTTAACGCATGAGATACCAAAACAAAAACAAACACATAAAAGTATCATGGACTACAATTTTGTGCTGAGAATGTGTGAACCAGAATAAGATCATGAAAGCAAAAGACACATCAAAATAAAATTTGAAGGTTATAAAATATTTGCAAGTTTTACTGATCAACAAGAAATTGCATGTGTTCTGAAACCCGGCCAACACAGAATGGTGAAACTTTTCCTACGTTGAGTTAATATTTAAATCGATATTGATTTTGTCTTTTGTTCAACGTGCTCGTCTTTTCCTTCATTCAGATGGTTGCACTGTCTCAAAATTAATGGATTCGAGAATTTTCCGCCGTGACTCCGATTTCCCTCTTAATCCGTTGTTATTAATAATAATACTAAAATTATTTTTTCCACTCGCATTATCTCATCAAATCATCGGTGCAAATGCGGTACCATAGTTTGTAGAACCCCCTCAATTTGGGTAGAAAATAATTCAGTAGTAGGATGAAATGAAATTCCACGCCTTTAAAGTGAGTATATCCTGCCGGTAAAGGTGAATCAATACGTCAGATTTCGTTTTGTATCGCAGGTATAATGGTAATGAGCTTATATTTATAGTTCTGTTAGTTTTTCTATGAAGCAAAATGTCTTTGTAATCAACTTCTCCAAATGCATTTATTTATCAATAACGTCGAACCTAATGTGGTTGTGGGGATGAAAACAATTGCAAACATTGACTTTTTAATGAGAAGGGAAATGAAAGTGTGAAAACGGGCTTGCTTCCAGGGACACCCAAGGACAATTTCGCATCAATTGTGAACGCCTTTATTGTGACATTAAAAGTGACAAAAAATACACAGTTACATCTTAAGTTTTCGTATTCACACCAACAAAGAACTGCAAATACAAGCTAAATAGGTCGAATTTTAAATCAACATGCCTTGGAGAACACGAAATAGACTTGCCATTGAAATACAAAATAAATTCAGTGTGAAAAACACCAAAGTCTTCATCTGCTGGCCCTTTAAGCTAAGTATGGCTAATGCGTCTTTAAAAAGGTATACTGTCATCTGTTTCCAAGTTTGCCACAGTTACCATGGAAAGAGAAATTCTAACTCATCACAGATTTTAAGCGCGTGGCCTTTTTTAAAAACAACGCCCTCAATGGGCATTTTGAACACAAGGAACGCCCCTTTGATAATATATGGGCATATTTAGATTACAAGTGTCTGTAAAACTTTAAGTTCGTTAAAATTCATTAGGATCACTTTTAATAGAACGCGCCTTGGCGACAGCTTGTCGAACCCTCAAACTTCGACAATTCTTTTCTGATCTACCACTTTACCACTAATTTTAAAGATCTTGGATAAAGGAAAACGGTCACCAGCTTAGTTTTCCGAAAACCCTAAATTTTAATCCCCCCCCCAAAAAAAATATCGAAAAATGTTGGGTAGTTTGTTTCGCTAGTTCCAAAGTTTGCACGCTGACCCCCGATTTTTATTGTTGATCTGATAAGAGAATGGATAAAGGTTTCATTCAGGAAAGTTTGAGCAAAAATTTAAGCCTTTCACTTTCGAGACGCATTCTACGTTAACTATGTATTAAATGAGCTGTTTACCTAGTAAAACAGTGCCTTAATTAATTAAATATGCAAATCCTTATCAATTACTACGTACGTAAATACCAAATCTGTCTTGGGACGAACGGAAAGACGGATCGACGCAGCAACGCCGTCTGATTTAAGTGCTGACAAATGACGTTTGGTTAATCATTATGTCAAACGTATCTTTGATGGTTAAGTCACACCTAATGGTGTTTGCCACTAAGCTATTGCTCAACGCCACTGTCTTCAGTTATGCAAACCTCAATTTAATAAAATGAAAATGTTCACCTCCGATGTGATGTCACCGCATTGTTGCAAATAGTAAAGAAAGTAAATTTTTACATACGGGTGAAAGTGATCTGTGTTTTTCAGTTGTTTTATAACACCAATTTTCCAACGATGACAATGTACTGGGAAATAAAGCAGTCGACTTTGCCCTAGTTTAACTCAAATAGTGCGATGGAAACTGTGTAGAGGGAAATGAAGGTATTCACAACTCAAAGCCAACTCATATTATTTTATGTTGTTGGACGCCAAATCCAACCGATGGATTATAGGCACAAAAATACTGCAAAGTAGAACGTTAGGTAGTTATCGTGACAGAAATTTCTAAAATTGGCTGTACGTGATAGAATGTGAGCACCAATAAGAGAGCAGTAACTTCATTCCTGAAAAAAGAATATATTACATTAATAATACATGATAGCAAGGATAGGATCACGACCTGTCGTCAACCCAGGAACGTACACACGACGGTAGAAATATTAATGATGCATGGCAAATGCGAGTATACAGTTGATGTCTAACTACATTAGATAGGATGGGGATCTCTACATTGCAAGAGTCATGGATGATGATAATCCTCTGGTTGGTACTTCATTACTGCTGAGTGTGGCTGTTTCTAAGCCAACGCTATTATATGACCTCATTGTTTATGGTAATGATGGCATGAAATAACATAGTGAGCACTGAATGGTTCTTCAATAATTATAGTATTATTTTAAGTTACTCATTTCGGATGGCAAAGTGAAGAGTCTCCTTGAAAGCTGGCATCCGAAACTTGACTTCAGAATAACATTATATAAAATTGTGAAATTGTACAGATGTTCATAAATTATGAAAAGACATCTTGCGATGAACGTAAAAGATAAGTGCTTTTTGCTTAGGGAACACAGAAATTTATTATTATTTTCCAAACAATAATGTTACTCGATGTAAGTTTTATCTACAGCTAAAGCCGTATCATAGCCATGATTTATTAGCTAATTGTGAAATAAAGCCCATTATTTGCGTAGGACGTTATCACTTGGATAATAACATACTGACCTCGCAATAAATGACTATCCATGCACGTATGCTGTGAGTGTGTTCGGTTTGAAAAACGGGGTAAACGGGATGATATAGAGATTTTGAATTTGTCAAAAATCCCTTGAAGATACGCTTTTGATATCTTGTGCAAAAATTAAGTGCTATCATTTCAGAACTTCGCATTGACTTTGAAGTAAACTGACAACTGCATACTAACTTGTATCAATCTTAACAACAACACATTTTTCTCTATATATTTGTAAAGTTAAGGTTTTATTATTTTGAACAATGTGTAAAGTTCAAATAGTTTAAATAGTCGACCGCATACAATAGTATTTAACAACTTGTAAAAGGCATTATTAATCTTGACACAATGCCACTCAATATAATATGTGAAATACACGACGTCACATAAAGCAGTCACATAAACAGTAATAATATATCCATCTCCACATTCACCATGGAGGAAAACGACTAACAATAAAAGTTTGGTGTTAACAAATTTTACTCCGATCTACTAGATTTCCCCAAATTGTCTGGAAAATATCCCTTGTTAAGACTGCAGAACGTAACAGATTGTCTACATTCCAGAATGATGAATGATCGATGTACAATTAATGTAGAGGAGACAAGAAACCTTATATAACATTGCTACAAAGTCTACAAATTAAAATTCAAATGAAAGACGTTATGATGTATTACTCATTACACAATATTTAAGCTCTAGGAGTAAAGTACATTTTTAACGTCTTATTTTTTTTTGAAATCGAAAATTTCGTTTTATCCGTGTAGAGCTAACACAAGAAAAGTGGCCACGTATGTATGTATGCATGAATGTATGCATGAATGTATGTATGTATGTATGTATGTATGTATGTATGTATGTATGTATGTATGTATGTATGTATGTATGTATGTATGTATGTATGTATGTATGTATGTATGTATGTATGTATGTATGTATGTATGTATGTATGTATGTATGTATGTATGTATGTATGTATGTACGTACGTACGTACGTACGTACGTACGTATGTATGTATGTATGTATGTATGTATGTATGTATGTATGTATGTATGTATGTTTGCATACATGCATATGTAGAGAGAAAAAGGCCCTCTTGGCTAAAAAAGCACTTTTTCAGTTTTTATCATAATATTATAATATGACTCTTAAATTTTCATTTGATCAAGTTTTTAGGGTCAGGTCAGGCCTAATTTGCATATTTATGCATAATTTCCAATGTAATGTGTCAGCGTGGCTTCAGTAATGTTGATTAGAAATTCTTATATACAGCTAATTATTCAGGTTTTCCTGCAATTGTATGCTGTTTTCAATATTGAATATATAATGTGTTGTATTTCTGTCATATACAGGCTGACAAATCTACACTGTTAAGGTAGCGGTAAAGGCTATTTTTACACCAATTCTTTTCTCAGAGTTAATGTCAAGTTTAAAGTGTTAGAATCAAGATACTTAGTTCAAATTTTCAGGATAACTCCCTTAGTTAATACTTTCTCCAAAAAATTTAAAAATTCTATATTTGTAGCCATGATTTTGAAATATGACACCAGTCAATACTAAAATTTAATTTTTCATATTTTTTGTACATATTTAAATTTTATAATAATTGGATAGTATTCATATTACCAAATTAGTTATAAATATATTGACACTATATAGGCACGATTTGTAAATAAAATTTGTTTTTATGATTTTACAGGGATTTACATATCAAAAAATTATTAAAAATTCTTTCAAATTTCAAAATGTGCGTTTTCAAAAAGTACTTCAAATACAGGAAAATTGTGACATACAAATCTTATCTGTAACCTTGTTAATAGGCTGTAAAAATCCATGTCCATATCTCATTTCAAATGTTGGATTAAATTGGAATAAAATTATGTAGGAAAACTGTTATTCTGTCAAAAATGTTGAACAACAAACCATATGTGCACCCCTCTTTTGAAGTCACGGAGCAGTCTTTTTGGTTAATCTCACTTTTGACACCTCTTTGACACTCAAAGAATCAAAAAATGCATTTACAATAGC